>NC_069504.1:272033963-272238963 GCF_027579735.1 Bombina bombina
ATATTGGATATATCTTAAAATGGATTAAATAGTTGCTTGCTATTATTTCAAACATAAATATATATTTTAAAATATATGTTTATGTTTCAAATAATATTAAGCAACTATTAAATCCCTTTTTAAGATATCTACAACACTTTAAACAATATGCATTGTTCATGACTATGCATATCATTTAAACATTGACCGCTAATTTGCCATAACCCAACACTAACTGTAGAAGCTAAGGCCCTACACATAAATAATGAATATTTAAAATTTTGTATTGTTATATAGAATGCATAATGTTTAAATATTTGCATATAAATGTAAGTAATGTTGCTTATTTATTAAATGTCTAATTTAAGACAGTATAATTATTATTATAGGTTTACATAACTGCATGCCTGTTATGTACAAATATAATTTAATGATACTGACTACTATAACATATATACAGTATATTAACATATGTATCTATGTTATCACTAATAAACACAACAAGCTTGCATAAAAGCATTTTAATGTATATGCAATACTTAAACAATTATTAACAATGCAAGGCCAAAGTACATTATATATACAATCTTCAAAATAAAATGCATGGTCATGTATAGTTCATTTTAGTTAATTAAAATGTAGATATTCTTGCTTGATGCATTTATATTTGTAAATGTAAATATATTTTAAAAATAGATATTTATGTTATAAAATACATTCGGCCAGATTATGAGTTTTGCGTTAGGAGCTATGAGGTGCTAACAAGCAGTTTTTTTCTCACCGCTCACTTACCTGCAGCGCTGGTATTACAGGTTTTTACAAACCCCGCGTTAAAAGGCAAGAAGTGAGCGTAGAGCAAAATTGTGCTCCTTACCGCACTCCAATACCAGCGCTGCTTAAGTCAGCGGTGAGCTGGTTGTACGTGCTCGTGCAGGATTTCCCCATAGACATCAATGGGAAGAGCCGGCTGAGAAAAAGTCTAACACTTGCCAAAAAGCAGCGTAAAACTCAGTAACGCAGCCCCATTGATTCCTATTGGAAACACATTTTATGTTTACACCTAACACCCTAACATGAACCCCCAGTCTAAACATCCCTAATCTTACACTTATTAACCCCTAATCTGCCGCCCCCGACATCGCTGACACCTACATTATTCTTATTAACCTCTAATCTGCCGCTTCGGACACCGCCACCACCTACATTATACTTATTAACCCCTAATCTGCTGCCCCCAACATTGCCGCCACCTACATTATATTTATTAATCCCTAATCTGCCGCCCCCAATGTCACTGCAACCTACCTACACTTATTAACCCCTAATCTTCCGCCCCCAATGTCACCGCCACTATAATAAACATATTAACCCCTAAACCTAAGTCTAACCGTAACCCTAACACCCCCTAATTGAAATATAATTAAAATAAATCTAAATAAAATTACTATCATTAACTACATTATTCCTATTTAAAACTAAATACTTACCTATAAAATAAACCCTAAGCTAGCTACAATATAACTAATAGTTACATTGTATCTAGCTTAGGGTTTATTTTTATTTTACAGGCAAGTCTGTATTTATTTTAACTAGGTACAATAGTTATTAAATAGTTATTAACTATTTAATAACTACCTAGCTAAAATAAATACAAATTTACCTGTAAAATAAAACCTAACCTAAGTTACAATAATACCTAACACTACACTACAATTAAATAAATTAACTAAATTAAATACAATTAAATAAATTAAATTAGCTAAATCACACAAAAAACAAAACACTAAATTACAGAAAATAAAAAACAAATTACAGATCTTTAAACTAATTACACCTAATCTAATAGCCCTATCAAAATAAAAAAGCCCCCCCCAAAATAAAAAAAACCCTATCCTAAACTAAACTATCAATAGCCCTTAAAAAGGCCTTTTGCGGCCCATTGCCCCAAAGTAATCGGCTCTTTTACCTGTAAAAAAAAATACAAACCCCCCTCCCCCCAACAGTAAAACCCACCACCCACACAACCAACCCCCCAAATAAAAAACTAACTAAAAAAACCTAAGCTCCCCATTGCCCTGAAAAGGGCATTTGGATAGGCATTGCCCTTAAAAGGGCATTTAGCTCTTTTGCAGGCCCAAAGCCCTAACCTAAAAAAGTCCTAACACTAACCCCCGAAGATTTACTTACTGGGAGAAGTCTTCATCCAAGCACCAAGATGTCCACAACAAAGCCGGCAGAAGTGGTCGTCCAGACGGGCAGAAGTGGTCCTCCAGACGGGCAGAAGTCTTCATCTAGACGGTATCTTCTATATTCATCCTTCCTGCGCGAAGCGGGTCCATCTTCAAGACATCCGACGCGGAGCATCCTCTTCAAGCGACGGCTTCTTCGTAATGAATATCTCTTTAAGTGACATCATCCAAGATGGCGTCCTTTAGATTCCGATTGGCTGATAGAATTCTATCAGACAATCGGAATTAAGGTAGAAAAAATCCTATTGGCTAATTGGATCAGCCAATAGGATTGAACTTCATTGGCTGATTGGAACAGCCAATAGAATGCCAGCTCAATCCAATTTTTTCTACCTTAATTCCGATTGGCTGATAGAATTCTATCAGCCAATCGGAATCTAAGGGACGCCATCTTGTATGACGTCACTTAAAGAGATATTCATTACGAAAAAGCCGTCGTTTGAAGTGGATGCTCCGCGCCGGATGTCTTGAAGATGGACCCGCTCCCCGCCGGAAGGATGAAGATAGAAGATGCCGTCTGGATGAAGACTCCTGCCCGTCTGGAGGACCACTTCTGCCCGTCTGTTGGACCACTTCTACCGGCTTCGTTGAGGACATCTTGCCGCTTGGATGAAGACTTCTCCCGGTAAGTGAATCTTCGGGGGTTAGTGTTAGGATTTATTTAAGGGTGTATTGGGTGGGTTTATTTTTTAGGTTAGGGCTTTGGGCCTGCAAAAGAGCTAAATGCCCTTTTAAGGGCAATGCCTATCCAAATGCCCTTTTTAGGGCAATGGGGAACTTAGGTTTTTTTAGTTAGTATTTTATTTGGGGGGTTGGTTGTGTGGGTGGTAGGTTTTACTGTTGGGAGGTTAGGTTCCATAAGGAAAGGTTGTAAATTGAAACCCAGTTTATAATGTAAGTCAATTGAAGTGAGGGAGTTAGATTCCAGGCCCCTCTCAAAATTGTCATAAGTTACATTTAATACATTATTTTTAAAGCTTTGAAATGAAGACTTTAAATGCTAAACAGCATTATAAACCTAATAATATAGATTGTATCATCATCAAACTAAGTTTAATGAACAAAAACATTTGCGAAACATCACCTAATAAAATAATTACACAACAGATTGTATCATCATCAAACTAAGTTTAAAGAACAAAAACGTTTTTTTACTTGCATTTTTCTGCAAACAGTTCTCTGCATTGTTAGCATGTTAGATAATATTGAGTCTGCCCCTATTCTATGCATTTCAATCTGCAGTGATTAATAGGCAGTTAGGCACCCTCACCTCAAGCAGCTGGACAGGAAGATAAAAGGGAAGTTGCTGCTAGATCTTGTTGCTCGATAGGTCTAGTCTGCTCTGTGTACACAGATCAATTTCAGTCTGCTAAGCTTGCATTACTTTGCGGCAACACAAGCGGACAGCTCCACCTACTGGCTATTTTAATTAGTGCACTGCTTTCCAATGCTTTTCAATAGCAGTCACATGACTGAAAAAAAAAGGTTGTTATTCTGAAACGGAGCAAATTGAACCGGCGTAAACCAAGGGCCACCTGTATATACAATAGTTAAAAGAATATGCATCATACATAAGAATACATATTTTTTTAAGAAAATTGTAGATAAGTGCATTATTAACCACTAAGCTGCCCTAACATAACCATCAATAATCACCAAATCAACCCCTATACAGGTATGGGGGGTGATTAGGAGAATAAGGCCTACAAAATACTAACTAACAATGATCACATAATCAACCCCCATACAGATATTAGGGGATTAAGGCCTAAACCACCACCTTCAAACACAAACTAGAACTACACTAACACCTAACCCTCCTCTAAACTAACCCCCTCTAAACCAATCCCCTCTCACAACTAACCATACTAAGTTACAAAAATGAAAAAATAAAAACTTACAGAAAAAATACTACAATATCCAAACTAAAAAAAACATTATACCTAACACTAAACTACATGCCCCATAAAATAAAAAACTCACCCAAAACAAAAAAAACTAACACTAAAAGGTCATTTTGTAAAATTTACAAAACTAAAAACACCTACATTCAAGTAACCCCTCAAAATAACAAAATCTAACTTTAAAAATTCTAGATGACAAAATAAAATTAAAAATAACAAATCCTATTCTTAAAAATAAAACACCAACCTCAAAAAGCACTAACTAACCCCAAAAGTGTTACAGTTGATGAGCTTTTTTGGTGTGGGTTTTTTATTTTTAAGAATAGGTCTTTTTTTAAGTTTTCTTTTCTAGCCTAGTTTTTTTAGTTAGATTTTGTTAATTTGGGTGGGGACGGGGGGTTACTTGTAATGTAGATGGGGGGTTTTGTAATTTATTTATTTATTTTTTAAAAAGAGCTTTAGGGCAATGTTCTACAAAAGGCCCTTTTAAGGGCTATTGTAATTTATTTTAGTGTTAGGGTTAGTTGTTGTTTTTTTGTTTTGAGTGGGTTTTTTATTTTATGGGCCATGTAGTTTAGAGTTAGGTATAATGTTTTTCTTATTTTGGTTACTGTAGTTTATTTTTCTTTTTTATAACAGCTTTTTTTCTTTTTTGTAACTTAGTGGATTTAGTTTAGAGGGGGGGTTTAGTTTAGAGGGAGATTTAGGTGTTAGATAGAGTAGGGTTAAATTGCATTTGGGTTTTTGCAGTTTAGTTTTATTTTGTTAGTTATTTTTTGCTTACATTTTGTTTTATTTCTAACTTAGGGGGCTTAGTTTTGAGGGGGGTTTGGTGTAAGGTTAGTTTGCGGTGGGTATGTGGTGGCATATACAACACTATTCTATACATCGCTACTATGGTCAACGATACTGGGTGTTGCAATGGCATATATAGTAAATGACTCTCGGTGATGCCGCTATGGCGGGAGCTTGTAATATTCCAACAAGCTCGCTCGACATTGAGGTGAATACATTTGAATATTTTGCCCCCTCACAGAACTTTTGATCATCGGGGCCTGAGTGCAAGGATGTGAGAACTGTTGTGTCACCAATGACTGAATCTTGTATGGATTATGATTTTTTGACCTAACAAACAAGCATTAAAAAAGGGATATTGAACCTAAAATTTTTTCTTTCAGGGTTCAGATAGAGCATGCAATTTTAAGCAACTTTCTAATTTACTCCTATTATAATTTTTTATTTGTTCTTTTCGTATCTTTATTTTAAAAAGCAGGAATGTAAGCTTACGAGCCGGCCCATCTTTGGTTGAGGATTTGAGTAGCGCTTGCTAATTGGTGGCTCAGTTAATAACTGGTTTTATTAACATTAAACTGACATTATACACTAGAAATTTTCTTCGCATAAATGTTTTGTAGATGATCCTTTTATATAGCCCATACAGTATTTTTTTTTTTCATATGCAGTTGAGGGGAGGGGGGGGGGGGGTCTGCTCATTTTGCTTTCCAGCCCATTTCAGTGGGTGTCCCAACTGAACTTTATCAACAGTGCTAAACTGGGAGCTTCTAAGTAAGTTTTTAAAGGTTTTATACTGGATTTTTAGATCAGTATCTGTGCATATTATTCTTTATAGTAGTGTCTATTACATGCAGTTTTATGACAATTGGTATATACTGTCCTTTTAACTGCACAGTTTAGAATTATTGTGTAGTACTAGAACACACAGAAAATACATATTGTGCTTGTCCGAGTAGCTTTGTTCACAGTCAACCATCTAAGGTTTTTAAGTCTTCTGAAATAATTAGAAATAATCTGGTGGTGTACAACAAAACACTTTGGTAAGTAGAATACACTTTCTATAAAAACAAAATGTATGCTTACCTGATAAATTGTTTTCTTTCCTGTCATGGAGAGTCCACAAATTCATTAATTACTGTTGGGAATTCAACACCTGGCCACCAGGAAGAGGCAAAGACACCCCAGCCAAAGCATTAAGTATCCCTCTCACTTCCCATACTCCCCCAGTCATTAAGCCAAAGAAATAAAGAAAAATAGGAGAAACACTAGGGGTATAGAGGTGCCAGAAGATTAGGAAAAAGGCAGCCTTAAAAACAATAGTGCGGGTTCGTGGACTCTCCATGCCAGGAAAGAAAATACTTTTTCAGGTAAGCATACATTTTGTTTTCTTTCCAATGATATGGAGTGCCCACAAATTAATTCATTACTGTTGGGAATCCAATACCCAAGCTAGAGAGGAAACAGGATTAACCGGGAGGGAAAAATAAGGCAGGTGAACCTAATCTGAAGGCACCACCCCTTGGAGCACCGCTCTCCCAAAAGAAGCCTCAGGTGAGGCAAAAACATCAAACTTGTAAAAATGTTAAAAGGTATGTAAAGAGGACCAGGAAGCCTGACGCTCCTGAGCCAAAAGAAAAAGGAAGTCGCAGTGGCATTCTGACTCTTGCGCTTACCGGTGTACACAACAACCAAGGAAGAAATTGTCTAAAATCCTGGTAGCATGAAGTTAGAACCTCAAAGTACGTACCACATCTAGACTGAGCAACAAATGCTCCATCTTAGAAAAATGATTAGGACAAAAAGAAGGAACTAAGATCTCCTGAGAGATATTGCTGTCAGAGACCACCTTAGGTTGAAAACCCAACTGGAACCTAATAAGGGGGGAGCACATTGAAAGCAGATAATTCTGAAACTATGAGCAGAAGAAATAGACAACAAAAACAAAACTTTCCAAGATAAATGTTTAATATGACCAGAATGCATAGGCTCAAACGGGCCAGATAAGGCTCCAAGGAGGAGCAACAGGTCTAAATACAGGCCTGCTTCTAACCAGATCCTGAACAAAGAGCTGAACATTTGGAAGATTTGCTAACTTCTTGTTTAACAACACGGAAAAGACAGAAAACTGTCCTTTAGAAAACTAGTTGACAAACCATTCTCTAACTATCTTGGAGAAACCAAAGCAATTGAGGAACTAAAACCTTGTGCCAAAGGAAACCTCTGTCTTCACACCAAACCAAATAATAATGGCATACCCTGTGGAAATATGACGGGTAACTAGCTTATGAGCCTGAATTAGGGTCTTAATGACCTCTTCAGAAAAAAAAACCTTAGGATAGCACTAAGCGATCAATCACCACACAGTCAACCTCAGAAAATCTAGATTTTGAGAAAGAATGAACCCTGGGTCAGGAGGTTCACTCGAGAGGCAACTTGCACAGAGGAGAGGAGGACATATTCACTAGATCCACAAACCAGGTCCGGCGCGGCCACATCAGTACAAGTAGATAACCAATGCCTGCACCTGATTTTTGAGGATGATCACTCGAAGGAAAGCAAATGGAGGAAACAGACAACTAAGTCTGAACCTCTAGGGGACTGCTAACGCATCCACCAACACTGCCAAAAGATCTCTCAATCTCAACACGTTATTTTGGGAATTTTGGTATAAAAACAAGAAGCCATGAGGTCTAACTCCAGAACTCACTCTTACCTAAGAGCTATCTCAGAGAACACCTCGGGGAGAAGAGATCACTCTCTGTTCAGGAAGACTGCTTCACAAACTTTCACCCCGGAATGGGAATGGCCAAAACAAGACAATTGAGAAACAATTCCCACATTGCCAGGGAAAAACCATGTTCACCCCTAATGAATTATGTAGGTCACTAAAGATATGCCTAATACCAGAGATGACAGGGAGGAAGGAATCCTCCAATGACCAGGTTCCCTAAATCTGTAAAGAACCTCCTAATCTCCCAAGTTAGTCTCAAAGGCACATGCCCTGAGACAAAAAGATAGACAGAGACACCAGGAAAGAGAATCTCTTGTATATATGCCCTGGATGATCCAATGAAATAGGTCACCACTGACTGAGCATACCTAGAGAAAAAGATGCAGATGAGAACGAAATAAAGGGAAAATAGATATGGTAGATACCGTGAAACTCACCACCTCCAAGCGGAGACCCACTGATGGACAGGAATCAGACAGAGCTTGGTTCAAAGGAAGATCTGCACTATCTTCCACCCGAGTCCTGAAAGGACCTGGAAGAAAGTCTGACAGAGGCCTTGCTATGAGAAAATGGGATCTTTAAAGATACCGGCCAGAGAGGGATCCGCCAAAATACCTTGAGCCCTGACCACTGACAAAGAGCTCCCATCCCAGAGTAAAGACTTAGGAGAGTAGCTAGGTCAGGGGCAGCTATGAACTGGAAATGAAATCCAGAAAAAACATTAAACTGAAAACCTGTTTTTTTGTGCATACACTTAGGCTTCAAAGGGTTGGCTCTAGGCAGAGCGACTGTTCCTTCAGATAGTAAAACTCTATATACAGGCTTCTTTTGAAGTGGATAATTGAGACATCCTGGCCTGTAATGTGTATCTAGTCACAGCAGGGGGGGGGGGTGTTACTCAGCCCAGATCATCTGACAAAGAACTGCAATTTATAGTAATCAAGCTGATACAAACAGCTTCATATATAAATTAATTATTTGGTCTTATCATATTAAATAATATATATATATATATATATATATATATATATTAATAACACTCACAGATATCCTGACAATATCCACAGTAGAAAGGCAGGGGATAAATCAACTGAATCCCCTACTAAATCATCACATATAATCAATATATATATCAAAATTTCCTACAACACCTAATTTAAGGCCATCAAAGGAAATAACAATAAAACCCCAGGGAAGGTTAAATATTCACTGTATGAAATACTCTCTGTGTTTAACCTGATAAACCCTGTGCAAATTTGGAATCCTAGGATCCTCAAAAAAACTTGGGTTCAGGGATATCTAGAATTCAAAATTGAAAACTGAACACAATCTCCTCTGCTTCCACCCTCTTTTCTTCAGGACCTTCAGAAGAGGAGAGTTCACCTTCAGACACAACTGAGGAATTTAAAAACAGCTTTCAAATGCACATTGAGGGTGCAAGTAGCTGTAGCTGGTTTGAAACCCTAGGCTTGCTAGGCTGCTAAGCTAACCATCAGGCTACTACAGCCAGGGATAGGCAAGGTGTCCATACACGGACACTGGTGTCCGTGACTAGCCCTTGCAGTGTCCGCCACAACCTTAATATATCTTTTCTTTCTGATTAAGTAATAGAAATTAAAAAAAATATGTATTGTGAACAAAGTTAGTGGCTTGTCAAGAGACTGCTAGCGATATTGGGTTATAAGTTACGGAATAAAAAAAGCCTGCGTGAAATACTGGATGTGTATCTGAATCTGTATAATAACACCCAACTCTATACAAAGACACAGTAGTGACACTGGCACATGCGTATAGCCAGACAAGGGCTGGTTATAGGGTCAGTGGTATCTGAATCAGTATAATAACACCCAGCACTATATAATGACACAGTAGTGACACTGGCACATGGGTATAGCCAGAGGAGGGCTGGTTATAGGATCAGTGGTATCTGCATCAGTATAATAACACCCAGCACTATATAATGACACAGTAGTGACACTGGCACATGGGTATAGCCAGAGGAGGGCTGGTTATAGGATCAGTGGTATCTGAATCAGTATAATAACACCCAGCACTATATAATGACACAGTAGTGACACTGGCACATGGGTATAGCCAGAGGAGGGCTGGTAATAGGATCAGTGGTATCTGCATCAGTATAATAACACCAAACACTATAAAATAATGCTTTTAATTTCAAATGTACCTTGGTGTCCTTCACTAAGGTCTGTACTTTGGAAAATGTCTGCCACAGCCTTTGTCTGTGCCTATCCCTGCTACAGCTGGCTGTTGATTATCATCAGAGTACTGAGATAGACTGACCAATGTTGTCTATATGGGGGAAACAGATTCCTACAATTAAGAAAACATGCTTAACCCTTCACTTTCGTTTGTCTGAGATGGGCAAGCTGTGCTGCAAAGTTTAATGGTAAAAACAAAAACTACCAGACAGTGCTGAGCCGCAGGGTGCTGCTTGTGTAATGTTCTGGGACTGGAACTTTGGGAAAAGCTGTGGCTTGAGAAAGAAAGGTATATACAGTAAAATTGCAGATACACATACAGAATAAAAACTGTGCATAGAGGAGTACACTGACCTACTCACAATATAAATACTCATAGCAAGGGAAATGGAAGGATTCAATTCCTCCCAAATATTGTAAGGCTATTTTCCATTGTGAGGTAAAGGAATTTCCCAATAAAAGAAAAATCCAAGTGTACTCTGCCATACAGGCTAATAACAGCAATGCGGAATCTGTTGGCGCTCTACAAATACCTGATAATAATAATAACAGCAAATGGACGTTTAAAACCCCCCAGGATATTATGATATAAATAATCAATAACCTTCAATCAATTTCTAAGTTCCCACAGGAATAGGGCCCTTAATTCCTCCTGTGTGTGTTTGTAAAACGTTGTCTTGTCTCTTACAAGTTTGATATCATTGTTTTATTCACTATCGGCTAGATCACAAATTTTGTCGGTAAGGCTGTGCGGTGCTAACGCTCCTTTTTTTCTTACTGCTCCCTTTAAACAACACTGGTAATATGAGTTTTCTGCAAGCCGGCGTTAGCCTCAGAAAAGTGAGCGTTGAGCAAAATTTAGCTCCCCATCTCACCTCGATACCAGCGTTGCTTACGGTAGCGGTAAGCTGGCAAAACGTGCTCGTGCATGATTTCCCCATAAGAAACAATGGGGCTGAACTGGGTGAAAAAAAAAACCTAACACCTGCAAAGTAGGCTGCAGGAGTAGACTGTCCCTTTAAGCAAGAATTACAGAAAATAAAAAAATCTAATGGCTAGATTTAGAGTTCTGCGTTAGCCGTCAAAAGCAGCGTTAAGGGGTCCTAACGCTGCTTTGGCCGGCCGCTGGTATTTAGAGTTAGGCAGGAAAAGGTCTAACGCTCACTTTCAAGCCGCGACTTTTCCATACCGCAGATACCCTTACGCCAATTGTGTATCCTATCTTTTCAATGGGATCTGCCTAACACCGGTATTTAGAGTCTTGGCTGAAGTGAGCGGTAGACCCTCTGCCGACAAGACTCCAGCCGCAGAAAAAAGTCAGTAGTTAAGAGCTTTCTGGGCTAACGCCGGTTTATAAAGCTCTTAACTACTGTGCTACAAAGTACACTAACACCCATAAACTACCTATGTACCCCTAAACCGAGGTCCCCCCACATCGCCACCACTCTAATAATTTTTTTTAACCCCTAATCTGCCGACCGCACACCGCCGCCACCTACATTATCCCTATGAACCCCTAATTTGCTGCCCCTAACACCGCCGACCCCTATATTATATTTATTAACCCCTAATCTGCCCCCCCAACGTCGCCGCTACCTTACCTACACTTATTAACCCCTAATCTGCCGACCGGACCTCGCCGCTACTCTAATAAATGTATTAACCCCTAAAGCTAAGTCTAACCCTAACCCTAACACCCCCCTAAATTAAATATAATTTTAATCTAACGAAATAAATTAAATCTTATTAACTAAACTATTCCTATATAAAACTAAATACTTACCTGTAAAATAAACCCTAATATAGCTACCATATAACGAATAATTATATTGTAGCTATTTTAGGATTTATATTTATTTTACAGGCAACTTTGTATTTATTTTAACTAGGTACAATAGCTATTAAATAGTTATTAACTATTTAATAGCTACCTAGTTAAAATAATTACAAAATTAAATCCTAACCTAAGTTACAATTAAACCTAACACTACACTATAATTAAATAAATTAAATAAATTACCTACAATTGCATACAATTAAATAAACTAAACTAAATTACAAAAACAAACAAACACTAAATTACAAAAAATAAAAAAAGATTACCAGAATTTTAAGCTAATTACACCTACTCTAAGCCCCCTAATAAAATAACAAAGCCCCCCAAAATAAAAAAAAATACCCTACCCTAATCTAAATTACAAAAGTTAACAGCTCTATTACCAGCCCTTAAAAGGGCTTTTTGCGGGGCATGCCCCAAAGTAATCAGCTCTTTTGCCTGTAAAAAAAAACACAATACCACCCCCCAACATTACAACCCACCACCCACATACCCCTACTCTAACCCAAACCCCCCTTAAATAAACCTAACACTACCCCCCTGAAGATCTCCCTACCTTGAGTCGTCTTCACCCAACCGGGCCGAATTCTTCATCCGATGGGGCAGAAGAGGACATCCAGACCGGCAGAAGTCTTCATCCTATCCGGGCAGAAGAGTACATCCGGACCGGCAGACATCTTCATCCAAGCGGCATCTTCTATCTTCATCCATCCGACGAGGAGCGGCTCCATCTTCAAGACCTCCAGCGCGGAACATCCTCCTTCCCCGACGACTACCTGACGAATAAAGGTTCCTTTAAGTGACGTCATCCAAGATGGCGTCCCTCGAATTCCGACTGGCTGATAGGATTCTATCAGCCAATCAGAATTAAGGTAGGAAAAATCTGATTGGCTGATTGAATCAGCCAATCAGATTCAAGTTTAATCCGATTGGCTGATCCAATCAGCCAATCAGATTGCGCTTGCATTCTATTGGCTGTTCCGATCAATAACTATTAATAACTATTAAATAGCTATTGTACCTAGTTAAAATAAATACAAGTTGCCTGTAAAATAAATATAAATCCTAAAATAGCTACAATGTAATTATTAGTTATATTGTAGCTATATTATGGTTTATTTTACAGGTAAGTATTTAGTTTTAAATAGGAATAGTTTAGTTAATAAGATTTAATTTATTTAGTTAGATTAAAATTATATTTAACTTAGGGGGGTGTTAGGGTTAGGGTTAGACTTAGCTTTAGGGGTTAATACATTTATTAGAGTAGCAGCGAGGTCCGGTCGGCAGATTAGGGGTTAATAAGTGTAGGTAAGGTAGCGGCGACATTGGGGGGGCAGATTAGGGGTTAATAAATATAATATAAGTGTCGGTGATGTTGGGGGCAGCAGATTAGGGGTACATAGGGATAATGTAGGTGGCGGCGGTGTCCGGAGCGGCAGATTAGGGGTTAATTGTGTAATGCAGGTGTCAGCGATGTCAGGGGCGGCAGATTAGGGGTTAATAAGTGTAAGGTTAGGGGTGTTTAGACTCAGGGTTCATGTTAGGGTGTTAGGTGCAGACTTAGAAAGTGTTTCCCCATAGGAAACAATGGGGCTGCGTTGGGAGCTGAACGCTGCTTTTTTGCAGGTGTTAGGTTTTTTTTCATCCCAAACTGCCCCATTGTTTCCTATGGGGGAATCGTGCATGAGCACGTTTTAGCTGCTTACTGCTACCGTAAGCAACGCTGGTATTGAGGATTGAAGTGGCGGTACATTAGGCTCAACGCACCCTTTTTGGAGCCTAACGCAGCCCTTCAGACAACTCTAAATACCAGCGTTGTCTTAAGGGTGCTTTGGGAAAAAAGCGGCGTTAGCTACGCGGGTCTTTACCAACAAAACTCTAAATCTAGCCGTAAGATTACAGAAAATAATAAATAAAATTACAAAATTTTAAATAAATTACACCTAATCCCTATGAAAATAAAAAAGCCCCCCCAAAATAAAAACACCCCCTAATCTAATAAACTACCAGTAGCCCTTAAAAGGACTTTTTGCAGGGCATTGCCCCAAGATAATCAGTTCTTTTGCCAAAAAAATACACACAGCCCCCCCTACCAGTAAACCCCCCCACCCACCAAACTCCCCCCCCCCAAAAAAAAACTAACACTAAAAACGCTAAACTACCCATTGCCCTGAAAAGGGCATTTGTTGGGCATTGCCCTTAAAAGGGCATTCAGCTCTTTTGCTGCCCACCCTATCTAAATAAAATAAATCCCCCCCAAAAACCCCTTAAAAAACCCTAAGCCTAACCCCCAAGTGGGCCTCACCTGTCCTGAAGTCCAGCGGAGAAAGTCCTGTTCCAGGCGGTGAAGTCTTCTTCCAAGCGGCGACCTCTTCTTTCTTCTTCCAGGAACCAGCCGGCGCGGAGTGGAGAGCGGAGTTGTAGACCGGCTACTCTGGAACTGAAGACCGGCCACTCTGGAACTGAAGACCGGCGACCGCGGAGCCATGGAGCGTGGAGGATCCTCTTCATACGATCATATGGTTTAGGGGTTAATACTTGATTAGGTTTATTGCGTTGTGGGTTAATGGCGGATTAGGGTTTAATAGTTTAAATAGGCATATTGCGTTTTGGGGGGTTGTCGGTCTAGGGGTTAATACATTTAATATTAGTAATGAGAGGGGGGATTGCGGATATAGGGGTTTTACGTGTCAGGCTTATTTTTGGGAGGCGTGTTAGACTTTTACTGGAGATTTGTTATTTTCTTTTATTAGGCGCCGGCAGTTTCTAAAGTGCCGTAAGTCACTGGCGATTCCAGACATTTGTATTTACGCTCATTTCTGGACATCGCTAGTTTATCAGACTTACGGCACTTTATGAACTGCTGGCGGGGTTTATGTAATACCCCGATGTGCAAGGTGAAATTACGGACGGCGCAGGTTCCCACGCTTGTGCCGAAACCTGCGCCGTATATTTGATCGCGCCCCAGATGTTAATCATGCAAGAGTGGACAAGGATAGTGGAGAGGAACCTTCCGTGTGGGCTTTAATAAATTGGCCCCCTGGTCTGAATATCATTTTTAAGTGTTATGTTAGGCACGCTGGTGGTTAGTTTACTAAGGGGGCAGTGATCTGAACATTTTTTAGAACCACTGGTCTAGATTCATTGAACCTGTATATAGCACTATTGTATAGTCCCTCAGTAGTATGCAGACATTTATATATGTATATGTATTTCATACACAAATGTGTGATATCTAGTACAGCTAATGAGGCCTGCAGGAAACGTGAGAAAATGGAAATCACAACACGAAAAAATTGTGTTTTATTTTATAGTCGCATTTTTAGGATTGTACAACATTTTCATCTTTAGGAACAGGGTTTCTCTTGACAATTGGGTGACTGTGATACAGGAGTTATTTGCCATTCAGTCTTGCTTGTTTAAAACTGTGATCTTCTTATAGTTATGTAAACACAGCAAAGAGAAAGCCCATTCTATACACTGAGAGTGGTGTTTGGAAAAATCTGTCTGTACAGTGGGTTTTTGAAAAAGTGGTCTGTACAGTGAGTTCTATAAATTTGGACTATCTTTCAAACCTTGTCACATAATGTTTCATGATTTACTTTATGAGAGCTGTTAAAATGAAACTTAATATCCCGCACTATTTCTCTTGATTTTATAAGAAAATCTTATCAAAATGAAAAACAAGGTTTTCTAAATAAATTAAAAAATTAAAAAAATACTAATAACATATTGAGAGTTTCAAAAATGTCAGGCTACCCATGACAAGAAGTACCATGCCTTATACCTGGCTGTAATCTGGGGTCAGGTGGAGAGACACTAAGGTAATGTATAACACTGACAGGCTAGTAAATATAAATAGTCAAGTATAACATCCAGGAACAGAGCAAAAAGAAAAAACAAAAGGGTAGTCAAACAGAGCTGGCAGGAACAGTGCAGAATCAGTATGCAAAATGCAAAAACAGGTCAAAAGCCAGGGTCAAGTGGATAATCCGAAAAACAGGCAAAAGGTCTGACACAGAAATACTAACTAGAACACAGAAGCAGCACTCCAAGAGACTAGGCTGATGGTAATTGCAAAGCAAGAGGGAACACAAAACAATAGACTAAAATGAAAAAACTAACTGGTAGCTAAAGTCCACAAACGGTACACCAGAAAAGTAACAGCTCAGTAAACTGAAGAGCCTGGTTCGACTCCAGGTGTGAGAAGAAACGTAATTGTTTAAGCATGCCAGTATACCTATCATGCCCATATATAAATGGCATTAGATTTTTTTTTACACATCATAAGCACCACTCTAAACACACACAAACCCATTTGTTATTTCAGTGATTGCTGTACAAGCACAAGTCTCCATCCGATTGGGGCAGAAGAGGTCCTCCATCCAGCAAAAGTCTTCATCCAGGCGGCATCTTCTATCTTCATCCATCCGGCGCGGAGCGGGTCCATCTTCAAGACATCCGACACAGAGCATCCTCTTCTGACGACGGCTAACACTGAATGAAGGTTCCTTTAAATGACGTCATCCAAGATGGCGTCCCTCGAATTCCGATTGGCTGATAGGATTCTATCAGCCAATCGGAATTAAGGTAGGAAAAATCTGATTGGTTGATGCTATCAGCTAATAGAATGCGAGGTCAATTCTATTGGCTGATCCAATCAGCCAATCGGATTGAACTTCAATCTGATTGGCTGATTAAATCAACCAATTAGATTTTTCCTACCTTAATTCAGTTAAAAGAGCTGATTACTTTGGGGCAATGCCCCGCAAAAAGCCCTTATAAGGGCTGGTAAAAGAGCTGATTACTTTTGTAATTTAGTATAGGGTAGGGTTAGACTTAGGTTTAGGGGTTAATAACTTTATTACAGTAGCGGCGACGTTGGGGGCAGGAGATTAGAGGGGGATAATAATAGTAGGTAGGTGTCGGCGATGTTAGGGAGGGCAGATTAGGGGTTAATAAAATTTATTATAGTGTTTGTGAGGCGGGAGTGCGGCGGTTTAGGGGTTAATACATTTATTATAGTGGCAGCAATGTCCGGTCGGCAGATTAGGGGTTAATAAGTGTAGGTAGGTGGCGGCGACGTTGGGGGGGCAGATTAGGGGTTAATAAATATAATATAGGTGTCGGCGATGTTAGGGACAGCAGATTATAAGTTCATAGCTATAATGTAGGTGGCGGCGGTGTCCGGTCAGCAGATTAGGGATTAAATCATTTTATTATACTGTTTGCGATGTGGGGGGGGCCTCGGTTTAGGGGTTCATAGGTAGTTTATGGGTGTTAGTGTACTTTTAGCACTGTAGTTAAGAGTTTTATGTTCCGGCATTAGCCCATAAAACTCTTAACTACTGACTTTTTTATGCGGTAGGAGTCTTGGAGGTAGAGGCTGTATCGCTCAATTCTTCCAAGACTCGTAATACCAGCGTTAGGCAAATCCTATTAAAAAGATAGAATACGCAATTGACGTAAGGGGATTTGCGGTAGCCTCGAGTCGCGGAAGAAAAGTGAGCGGTAGACCCTTTCCTGCCTGACTCGTAATACCAGCGGGCGTTAAAAAGCAGCGCTAGGACCGCTTAACGCTGCTTTTTAAGGCTAACGCAAAACTCTAAATCTAGGTGTTTGTTAGGGAAAAAAAAGTCAGTTTGCGTTTTTATAACATTGTGGGGGGGGGGGGAAAGAATCGGCTAGATTACGAGTTCTGCGTTAGCCTTAAAAAGCAGCGTTAAGGGGTCCTAACGCTGCTTTTTAACACCCGCTGGTTTTACGAGTATGGCAGGTACAGGTGTACCGCTCACTTTTCTTCCGCAACTTTTGGCTACCGCAAATCCCCTTACGTCAATTGCGAATCCTATCTTTTTAATGGGATTTGCCTAATGCTCGTATTACGAGTCTTGGAAAA
Source organism: Bombina bombina (assembly GCF_027579735.1). Taxonomy (NCBI): domain Eukaryota; kingdom Metazoa; phylum Chordata; class Amphibia; order Anura; family Bombinatoridae; genus Bombina; species Bombina bombina. Next base: position 272,051,577 of record NC_069504.1, read on the forward strand.
AGTGAGCGGTACAGCCTCTACCTCCAAGACTCCTACCGCATTTAAAAGTAAGTAGTAAAGAGTTTTATGGGCTAACAAAGGAACATAAAGCTCTTAACTAAAGTGCTAACAAGTACACTAACACCCATAAACTACCTATGAACCCCTAAACCGAGGCCCCCCCACATCGCAAACACTATAATAAAATTATTTATTCCCTAATCTGCCGACTGGACACCGCCGCCACCTACCATATAGCTATGAACCCCTAATCTGCTGCCCCTAACATCCCCGACACCTATATTATATTATTAACCCCTAATCTCCCCCTCCCAACGTCGCCGCCACCTACCTACACTTATTAACCCCTAATCTGCCAACCGGACATCGCCACCACTATAATAAATGTAATAACCCCTAAACCGCCACAATCCTGCCTCGCAAACACTATAATAAATTGTATTAACCCCTAATCTGCCCTCCCTAACATCGCCGCAACCTACCTGCAATTATTAACCCCTAATCTCCCGCCCCCAACGTTGCCTCTACTATAATAAAGTTATTAACCCCTAAACCTAAGTCTAACCCCTACTCTAACACCCCCCTAAGTTAAATATAATTTAAATAAAATGAAATAAATTTACTATAATTAAATAAATTATTCCTATTTAAAAATAAATACTTACCATCAGCCAATCAGAGTTTTCCTACCTTAATTCCAATTGGCTAATAGAATCCTATCAGCCAATCGGAATTCGAGGGACGCCATCTTGGATGACGTCATTTAAAGGAACCTTCATTCGTCGTCGGGAAGAAGAGGATGCTCCGCATCGGATGTCTTGAAGATGGACCCGCTCCGCGCCGGATGGATGAAGATAGAAGATGCCGCTTGGATGAAGACTTCTGCTGGATGGAGGACCTCTTCTGCTCCAATTGGATGAAGACTTTTGCCGCACCGGATGTCCTCTTTTGGCCCATCGGTGCCCGGCTGGGTGAACACGGCTCAAGGTAGGGTGATCTTCAATGGGGTAGTGTTAGATTTTTTTTAAGGGGGGATTGGGTGGGTTTTAGAGTAGGGGTGTGTGGGTGGTGGGTTATAATGTTGGGGGGGGTCTTGTATTTTATTTTACAGGTAAAAGAGCTGATTACTTTGGGGCAATGCCCCGCAAAAAGCCCTTTTAAGGGCTGGTAAAAGAGCTGATTACTTTTGTAATTTAGTATAGGGTAGGGAATTTTATTATTTTGGGGGGCTTTTTTTATTTTATTAGAGGGCTTAGATTAGGTATAATTAGATTAAAATTCTTGTAATTTTTTTTATTTTTTGTAATTTAGTGTTTGTTTTTTTTGTAATATAGTTTAGTTTATTTAATTGTATTTTAGTTTAGATCATTGTAGTTAATTTATTTAATTAATTTATTGATAGTGTAGTGTTAGGTGTATTTGTAATTTAGGTTAGGATTTATTTTACAGGTAATTTTGTAATAATTTTAACTAGGTAGCTATTAAATAGTTATTAACTATTTAATAGCTATTGTACCTAGTTAAAATAAATACAAAGTTGCCTGTAAAATAAATATAAATCCTAAAATAGCTACAATGTAACTATTAGTTATATTGTAGCTATCTTATGGTTTATTTTATAGGTAAGTGTTTATTTTTAAATAGGAATAATTTATTTAATTATAGTAAATTTATTTCATTTTATTTAAATTATTTTTAACTTAGGGGGGTGTTAGGGTTGGGGTTAGACTTAGGTTTATGGGTTAATAACTTTATTATAGTAGTGGCGATGTTGTGGGCGGGAGATTAGGTATTAATAATTTTAGGTAGGTTGTGGCGATGTTAGGGAGGGCAGATTAGGGGTTAATAAAATGTATTATAGTGTTTTCGAGGCGGGAGTGCGGCGGTTTAGGGGTTAATACATTTATTATAGTGGTGGCGATGTCCGGTTGGCAGATTAGGGGTTAATAAGTGTAGGTAGGTGGCGGCGACGTTGGGGGCGGTAGATTAGGGGTTAATAAATATAATATAGGTGTCGGCAATGTTGGGGGCAGCAGATTAGGGGTTCATAGGGATAATGTAGGTGGCGGCGGTGTCCGGAACGGCAGATTAAGGGTTAATAGTATAATGCAGGTGTCGGTGATGTCGGGGGCGGCAGATTAGGGGTTAATAAGTGTAAGATTAGGGGTATTTAGACTCGGGGTTCATGTTAGGGTTTTAGGTGTAGACATAAAATGTATTTCCCCATAGGAAACAATGGGGCAGTGTTAGGAGCTGAAAGCTGCTTTTTTGCAGGTGTTAATTTTTTTTTCAGCCAGCTCAGCCCCATTGTATCCTATGGGGAATCGTGCACGAGCACGTTTTTCCATCTTACGTTACCGTAAGCAACGCTGGTATTGAGGGTTGAAGTGGAGCTAAATTTGGCTCAATGCTCACTTTTCTGAGGCTAACGCAGCCGTTCAGAAAACTCGTAATACCAGCATTGGCTTAAGGGAGCGCTGGAAAAAAAGGCTTGTTAGCCCCGCAAGTTTTTAAAGACAAAACTCGTAATCTAGGCGAATGTTTGGCCACTGTAAATGTATTAAACACATAGTTAAATTAAGCTGCAGATCAGCAATGCACTACTGAAAGCTAGATGAATACATTAGCTAAGCCAATGGCAATAGGCATATGTGTGTAGCCATCAGTTAGCTCCCCATAGTGCATTAACGCTCCTGAACCTATCTAGGTGTGATTTTCAACAAAGGATGTCAAGAGAATTTAGTAACCTTAAAATTGCATGCTGGATCTGAACCATGAATGCTTATTTTATTTTTTTTACTTTCTTGTTATTTTAGTAATGTTGTTTCTAATATATTTAAAAACAATCCAATATGGCACCAAAAAGTAAGGTTTAAGAAAAAAAAAAAAATCAAGAGTTAACTAAAATGTTGCTAGAAGAAAACTACTCAAGTTTTAAATTAACAGCAACAAATGCTGTTGCATTGCATATTATTAAATCACTATTTCCTAAATCTGAGAAAATACAAATGAGACTAAATTCTTTATCAGATTATATAAAAGTGTTCATGCGTCAAGCAGCATAAAGAATAACTAATATAAAAGATCTATAAACAAAATGTAATGAAATTGTAAGAAAATACAGGGCTACAGATATATGCAAAACCTACATACATAATCAGCCTATAGGAGGTGTTCTCTTAAGAAAGAAAGAAAAATTAAGATAAAAACAAAAACAAGAACAATTGAGTCCAAAGTAAAAATGAGTAAATACTCCTAAGAAGGAATCTATAGGAACCAGTTCTGCTCAGGCAGCTCTTTGTCAAAACTGTGTTCAACCTATCTGATGATGGGGATATGAAATACAGCAAAAGTATTAGCCTGAAGAAACAGCTGTTTCTATACCTTAAATATTTTTTATACTTGCACTTGCGTTCATACTATCATCCTTTTTTGGATTTTTTATTATTTTTGGATAAGTTCCTGTTACCACCGGAAGTGAACAGTCTGCTGGGTGGCTGCAAGGTCCTGGCATGCCAATAGAGCACCTTTTATGTGCAATTGTTATAGAAACATAGAATTTGATGGTAGATAAGAACAAAAATGGCCCATCAAGTCTACTCGGTTTCTCTGGAGGGGCATTGGTTTGTGCAGCCAGAATCTCTTCCCCAAGGCAGAAGTCAAATTGCTACATATGGTGGCCAAAATAAGGTCAGGAGGTATAACTGGAGTGGGAACAGACTCCTCCTTGGACAGAGGTGAAAATTGTCGAGAGAGGGCATCAGCACTTACTACCAGGCAGGTAGGAAACCACATAATTGAACCGAAACATGCAAGGAACCCTTAGACATAGGACGTTGAGACAAGAGGAAGCCTACTCCTGTCTCAGACGCATCAACCTCTAAAATGAAAGGCAGAGGGCGGATCTTGGAGGCGAACGGAGATGGCTGCTTGAGAGAACTGCTCTGTGCATATAGAAAGACAAAGACAACTCTACAGCCCGATCTGACCGGCAATGTGAAAGGAGGCTAAGAGGTGCTAATAATCAGAGGTAGAGACACACAGAGCCCCAGCAGCCGCCATCTTAATGAGCCACGTGGAACTCGGCACATAAGAGGAGAGTGGCATTAGGAATTATCCTAAGGGGAACAGGTATGGGGAAACGGTAAAGCTGCGGTGCCTAAATACGTTAAACAGACTGGAGCTGGGTACAGACAAATAAGCCACCGGACAAGCCTGCAGGAGCTTATATATGCGCAATAATTCCTGGCGCTTTTCTTATGAGGGAATCTTATACAATGACTCAATATACGATCTTTTCCCCTCAGGCCAAATGACTCAGACCTAGCAAAATGTAACAAAAACAATATCCACCCTCATTATCCTTTATCTGGGGATATGTAAATGAAAATTGTAATCCAGCTTTCTTCATGAACTCTGAGGATCATTAACAGGCCCCAAGCAGACGAGAGGGACATGAATCTATTTAGACTTAATGGATACATCTCTGCTCTATCACATACTATATGAGGTCAAATGAGTAGTACATTTTAATCAAGGTAATCACATATTGATATCCTTATAATAAGTGGGTCTCCAACAAGATATAATATCTGCAGAAGGGTATCTACTTTTACTGTGGAGGTCTCTTTAGCTAACTTAAGCTACCACTTAAGCTAACACTTCAAATAAATTACATATCTTGACATAAGTAAATTATAACAAGGTCTCCAGAACTTCTATATTATATACTGTAAGATGTCTGTCAGGAAACAAAACAAAATTATGTCAGCAGGGAAAACTGCAGCAGCTAGCATGTTTTTTAAATATTCTAAAGGAGAGAAACCTTCAGATCAGCATACAGCTGTACCCGAAGAAGATGCTGACTCAGACGCTAATTCCCCAACATATAATGAAGATCTTACCCCAGCTACCAAGGCTGATATTAAGTCTCTGGTTTTGAAGCAGGATATAAATACAAAATTTGATAAGTTGTGGGACAAAATTGATGCAATGCAGACCACAGTGACAGGCAGTCTTGCTGAAATCAAACAAGACATGATGGATTTTGGTACCAGAGTATCATCACTAAAGATAACGAAAGTTCAGTGGTAGAAGTTAGCAACTTATCCCAACAAGTATTAGCACAACAACAAGCACTAGAACAGGTCCACGACAAGATAGAGGACCTAGAGAACCGAAGCCGGAGGTGCAATATAAAGCTAAAGGGAGTCCCCGAATCTATATCCCCAAAAGAGTTAGATCATTAACTGAGACAATTGTTTCAAGCCATTACAGGTCAGACAGGAGATGAAAGCTTCCAAATTGAAACAGCTTATAGAGCCTTGCGAGCAAGACCCAAAGAGGATTCCCCTCCGCGGGATGTTATTGTCAAGATGTTCCAATTTCAAGAAAAAGGAGGTCATCCTTACAGCTGCCAGAAAGAGCCCAACGTTTAAATTTCAGGGTACTGTGGTTCAACTTTATCAAGATCTTTGTGTGAGGACCCTACAGAAGAGGAGCTCACTAAGACCACTGACCTCACTATTACGCAAAAATCAGAACAACTACCGCTGGGGCTCTCCTTTTGCCCTACACTTCCTACATGAAGGCAGAGTTCTAACCATTAGAGAAGTCCAGGAAATACCAGACCTGTGTTCTTGTCTCAAGTTAGAGACTCCAGACTTTCCGCCTGGTATTCTAGACCAAGAAAGAAAGAACAACACGCAACACAGTGGACTGACCCAAAGACAAAGATGGACAAGAGTCACCAAAAAGAAATCCAAGATTTGGAGATTTGGAGAAACACACCCTGGATTACAGAGCTGCAGCCTTGAAAAATCCCCAGTAGATGAGTATAAACAGTTCTCTGTTGAAATCTTTTTATGTTTCTTTGTTCTAATTTCAGTTTAATTAGTTTGCCACAGTTGGTTTATTATGAAAAAATGCATACCATCAGAGCAAGGGTTAAAAATACTGAGACTTTTTGATGTAGGAAAGGGTCACTCCCCACCTCCTCTGAGAAATATAGAACTCTTCTTGGAAGAACCTGGGAGGAATTGTTATACACAAATAACAAAGTAACAAGGAAAGAGAGGCCCAGGTGACTATTCACAGTATACACAGAAGCTCTAAAAAACTATATTACCTTTGTCAATTAATATATCTTATATGTTATATCCTTATGCATAAATAGGAAAAATCTATACTAGTCTCATGTATCCTGTACAGGTTGTAGGCCTGTTTAGGTATTACAATGTTTTGTTCTTATTAAGGTATTGTTTTATTAGTTTTTCAGTTGTATTGTTTGTGTTACTTGTGGTTATAGGTGTTCAATCAGCCTTAGGAGGTTCGCAGTGAGTCTGTGTGGGGAAGTGGAGGGAGAGTACTTAGAAGGGAGTTTAATAATGAGACGTAGAGAGAACGGAAGGAAGGTTTTTAATAGTTAGGGGCCGCATACAGGACACACAGATCACCCTTTGTAGCATCTATGCCCCAAATGAAAAGCAAGCTACCTTTTTTAATCATATCTCACACCTTCTGACTCAATGGTCTCAATCCCGAGTTATACTGGCAGGATACTTTAACATCTCTCTAACTCCATATACTAATAAAGATGGGACTCATATTACCAGTAAACAACATAGACACAATGCCACAGCCAAATCTATAAGATACTCATTAGCTTCACATAATATCTTAGATACTTGGGAAAGTCATTATGGGTTGACGACGGAATATACATTTTACTCCCATGCACATAAATCTTACTCCAGACTGGATTATGTCTTTGTAAGCCAGATATTGATCCCAAATGTGAAATCCTCATCTATTCACCCATGTGTCTGGTCTGACCATTCTATAGTTCAGTTGGACCTGACAGATATCATTAATGTCCATAGGTAATGCTCTTGAAATTTTGACCCCAATACTCTTAAAAATAAACCGATATTTGCCAAGATACTTACAGACATGACAGAGTATTGGCAGACTAATTCAGACTCGACTTCTAATCCAATTTTCTCTTGGGCAGCTCACAAACCTTTTATTAAAGGACTACTTATTACAGAAAAAGTGAAATACATAAAATTAGTTAATAGCACTATAGATAAACTCCAATTATAGATACGGACATTAGAAAAATAACATTAGCAATCTCTTTCTACTTCTACTTTTAAATTGCTTTTATTGAAGAGGCAAACATTGGCAAACATGTTAAATGAATCAACAATAAGGGGAACCCAGAAATTGAAAGCACACTACTTCTTACATTCCAATAAACCCAATAGATATTTGGCCCACAAACTAAGAGAAAGGGTAAATCACACCCTATCCCCTCCCTACAGAAAACTGATGGGACTCTTACTTCTAATCCGCAAGAAATTGCTGATACTTTGCCAGCTACTATGATCTCTCCAAACACAGACACTTTTAAAACAGTTTCTATAAAAAGCTAAATTGAATAATGTTAGTCAAGTAGAGAAAGAGGAACTGAATACGGAAATCTCAAATGAAGAGATATTAACGGTTATAAAAGAGCTAAAAGCGGGTAAAGCAGCAGGACCTGACGGCTTCCCTGGCGAGTACTATAAGTCATTCAAATAAGCACTACTACCCCATATTAGAACATTCTGCAATGACATAATGCAAGGACGAGAAATACCAACTGACATTCTTAGGGTCAACATAGTAGTGATCCCTAAACCTGGAAAAACCCACATTTTATGTCAAAGTTATAGACCAATATCCCTGATCAACCAGGATATTAAGATCTTCACCAACATTTTGGCCAACCGTCTCAAAAAAATTCTTCCACATCTAATTCACCCTGATCAGGTTGGATTTATAAAAGATAGGGAAGCCCCTGATAATGTTCGGAGAACGATAACCCTGGTGGAGTATCTGATAAATACTCGGGCGCCTACTCTGCTTCTACTCGGCGTTCAACAGAGTTAATTTGGCCTTATATGTTTGTGGTTCTTAATGAGATGCGTTTTGATGGAGCCTTTGTGCAGGCTATTAGGGGAATATATTCAACACCAAAAGCCACTATAGGAGCGGCAGGTTATCAGTCCAGACCTATAGAGACTTTGAATGGCACTCATCAGGGATGCCATCTATCGCCTTTACTATTTGCCTTATGTATCGAGCCACTTGCTTCTTGCATTAGAAATTCTCCGGACATAGCAGGAGCCCTAGTGGGGAATACAGAATACAAACTATCATTATTAATGGACGATGTCCTATTGACTATGACCAAACCCCTGATTTCTCTACCCAATCTATACCAAATTATACAAGACTTTTAGGATATTTCAGGCTATAAAGTTAATCTGGAAAAATGTGAAGCATTACCCCTAGCCCTCCCCACACATACTAAAAAACTTATAGAGACTAAATTCGAAATCAATTGGGCTAAAAAATCCATTACCTATTTAGGTATTAAAATTTCGGAGGCTTATTCAAACCTATATAAACTAAATTGTGTACCACTTTACAAAACAATTAAAAGGGACCTAGGAAACTGGACGAAGGGTAACTACTCTTGGTATGGTCGACTATCCATCATAAAAATGGATATCCTACCTAGGATTTTATATCTCTTTAGAGCCCTCCCAATTAAGATTCCCCTTGTGGACTTACATAACCTTACTTACTCATTACTCATTTTCTTAAGAGGAGGAAAAAGAGCGAGAATTGCTTCCCACATATTGACCCAACACAGACAATTGGGAGGGGTAGGAATACCTAATTTACTAGATTATTACCAGGCAACTAGACTAGCCCAAACCACCATGCTTAGTAAGAACTTGAATACTGTCCTTTGGACCAAAATAGAAACAGACTTGGGAAGATATGACAACCCAAACGATTTAATATGGGACTTAGAAAATAAACTTCCCCCTGGTGGTTATAGATCATCAATCACTTTAGATACAGTCCAGTTATAGAGATCCCTTATCACGACACTAAAACTGATTCCTATAAATTCTAAGCTACTACCACTTAAGATCCTACTGCCTTCAGAACTCCACAGACAAATAGGGAAGTGGGCAAATAAGGGGTTATTATTATAGAGTGGCTGACTTTTTAGAGCAGGGACGCATACTTACTTATATCCAGATTCAGGATAAAATAAGCCCAAAAAAATTACACTGGTATATTTATCTCCAAATCTCCTCAACTCTCACTAAATATTGTACCAGACAGAAGTCACAACCCTACACCACATGGGAACGCCTAGCTAAAACACCCAATAGAGATAAAAATATGATCTCTACATTATATCTAACCATCGAGGAAAACAAATACCACACTAAACCAACATTGATAGAGAAGTGGGAAAAATATATTGGAGAAAAGTTTCCAAGTTCTGAATGGAATCAATTTTTTTTTCTATTTTTGTAGAGGCCTAATTTCTGCAGATCTATGGGAGAACTGTATAAAGACCTCCTTTAGATGGTACCTTACTCCAACAAAGATCTCACATTTCTCAATAGTTAATTCCAGATATTGTTATAGGGTATGTGGAGGACTTGGGACCTACATTCATATGTGGTGGGAATGCTCCAAAGTTAAGGAGGTCTGGGATAGGCTAGCAAGTTTAGTGAGTAACTTTTCATTGAAACCTTTTCCCTCACAGCTGCAAAGGCTTTACTGATTCAGCATGTTTAACAATATAACTCAGCAATTAACACATTCCTTAAAATTCTATGTACGTCAACCAGAACTTGCATTGCAAGATACTGGAAAGAGGGGTCCCAGCTTGGCAAGAAGTCTTAGATAAAATTGATCATATATATACAACATGTCAGAAAGGGTCTCATGGTCCCAGGGTACTAATGAACACTTTCAAAAGATCTGGTTTTACTGAATTCCCCAGGGGGCGATATAGAAGTTAAAGAAGGAAAAGAATACCATTTCAGGGACGGATTATGGGGCATATTATCAATAAAGTGATGGATTCAGTTTTTTTCAGCTCTCCCACAGGTTTAATGAGTATGTAACCTCCTAGAATAATATTAGTACTATTTATATTGTATTTCACTTTAAGCTAAATTAGCTTCAGTGATGGAATTAGATAGAGTCAGTGAGCACGTTAAATAACCACAGTACGTTTATTTATTTGTATAGATTCTCTTTATTTGTTGACAAATTACTGTTCTATATTGGACTACATTGTTATATATCAAGGAACTCTTCATCAGTCTTCATTTGTGGGGGGTGCCGTTCTGGCAATCTAGTGATTTCATTGATATGAACATTAAAGAGACTCATAACACAAGAAAAATAAAAATTGGATTTTTTGACAGGCCCAGAAAAGAGACCTCTCAATGACTTTTATATACACAAGTTGTGAATTTAACAATGGGTTTGTACAGACAAATGTAAATTTAATCTTGTGCATTATGAAGATGTAAACCTTGTTATGTGTGGAATAATAATAAAAGCTATTTCAACATAAAATGAAAGGAAGAGAGAGAGAGGGTTAGGATAAACCAGAACCGGGGTGGCAGCAAAGGCAGTTATAAAACTCTCAAAGGCTTTAATTGCAGTAGGTGACCAATAAAGTGAATCATTCTCTTTATGGGTCATGTAGTTTCTGAAGTGTCCGTGTGACATCAGAACGGTGAATCTTAAGTGTGAGTGAGTGTATGAAGATGTCTTCTTACCACCACAACACACATTTGTAACATATCTCATCGGACATAATTAATAATTTCCTGGAAAACACCAGGAGCATTGCAAAGGCCAAAAGGCATTACAAGATATTCATAATGCCAGCTTCTGTTGTTAAATGCAGTTTTCCATTTGTGGCCTTCTTTGATCCTACCAAGATTGTAAGCTCCTCTCAGATCGAGCTTAAAAAAGACCGTAGCTCCCTTGAAGCGGTCAAAGAGTTCTGAGATGAGCGGAATTTTTAATGGTAAGATGATTAAGATCCCTAGAATCAATACATGGTCTTTACTCACCACAATTCTTCTTCAGGAAGAATAAACAAGCCCCTGCTGGAGAGGAGGATTTGTGGATGATTCCCTATAATAGGGCATCTGCAACATACTCCTCCATGGCTCTATTCTCCGCAACAGACAGAGGGTGAACCCGGCCCTGAGGAGGAATGGCTACGGATTGCAAGTCAATTATACAATTGTAAGACCATTGAGGAGGCAAAGTTCCTGCCCGCACTTTGTCAAAAACATCTTGAAACTCTTGGTACTCCTCTGGCAGTCAAGATACAGAAGAAGACTTTAACTGGTTTCCGGAGACAAGTGTAACAACATTGCAAGGACCGTGACAATATTTTGGACCTATGCCAGTCGAGACTGGGATTGTGCTTTTGGAGCCAGGGATAACTCAGAACAACTGGAAAATGAGGAGAGGTTATCACCTGGAACTGGAGAATTTCATTATGGAGAGCCCCAACAGCCATAGATAACAGAGCAGTTTTATGAGTAACGAGTGAGGACTAAAGGGGCCTGCCATCATTAACTTCAATAGTAAGTGGAGCGGACTGAGGTTGTACTGGAATGGAGTGTTGTGATACAATAGCACTGTCAATAAAATAGCCAGCAGCACCGGAGTCTACAAGAGCCTGGGTGACTGTGGAGGAGTAAATGTCCACTTGGTTCAAAAAACCTCTGCACTGATTAGGATCACCTCCATATCACTGGGGTACAGGTGCAGAACTGGACATGCTCCTGGTAGGACTAGGTGCCGCCGCTGAAAAAGGAGCAGGAGCACCCATAGGTTGTGGGGTGCTCTGATCCAAGTGTGCAGTTCCATTCAGAAGGGTGTGCAGGGCTAATGCAAATAGGGCCATGCAGTGATCCTGTTCCTCCATCCTGGAAATGATGGTGGGTAAAGGTGGATTATTAGCACCGTCTGGATTGATGGTCCTTGCGTAATATCAGGGTACCAGGAACCAGACAGAGATGTAAAATGCTAAAGTAATTACACTTTTATTAAAAAAGAACAAAAAAAATTATAACAAGTCCAAAAGTCAAATAACAAGCCAGGAGTCAAAGCCAGAGCAGATAGTCAGACGAGACGGGTCAGGAACCAAAGCAAGTAGCCAGACGAGCCGATGTCAAGAATACGAACATCAGCAAAGTCAAGAACTAGCCAGGGATCAGAAATAAGAAGGGACGTCAAACAAGCCAGGTTATACACAAAGACAGGAACACAGGAACTCAAAGAGAGATTAGAGACAACGCAAGGAAAATGGCAAACAGGACTGAGGCAGTTAAATAGGGAGAGATGACATCATCATTCTGGGACTGCAACCTGTCTCTCTCTCTGATAATGATCTTGAGTTTGGCCATAAGAGGGAGCCTTGGAGTAATGAGCAGCATTACACACTCAGCTACAGGCAAGAGAACAGACAGGTGAGTCAAAATGGCAAGCAAAATAAAAAGCAGCAAATAACAATTGAAGTCATGGAGAAACCCTGACAAAAAGTTACTATAGCAATAGCTCTTAGAATGGCTTTTTGTAGGACATTACCCTAAAGTGATTTAGCTCTCTTTAAAAAAAAAAAAAATACAACCTCATTCTACAAGAAAAGTAAACCCCACCCCCCATTAAATAGCCTATCCAAAAAAAAACCCTACTCTAAAAAGTGTCCTGGTGGGAGCATTTGGTAGGGCATTGTCCTAAAGAGATTTCAGCTCTTATACTAAATATATATATATATATATATATATACACAGTATATATATATATATATATATATATATATATATATATATATATATATATATATATATATATATATATATATATATATATATATATATATAAAACACACAGAGAAAACCCAGCACTCACAAGCTCTCAGCTAAGATTTAAAAGCAAAAATGGAAAGGTATGAGAGTGAAGTTCCCTTTCGTGTTTTGTATATGTCTAGGGTGGTTACATATTCCTGTGCACCCTTCCCTTGTTTTCAGTTTGTTTGGATTTGAAAGCTTGCATTGTGTGGCTGTTTTAGGATCTCAGGTATTGGAAAGGACCTTGACGAGGTACCTGAGCTTGTCCCATTTGGCCAGATGCGGTGACTAACCTTTCCATTTTTGCTTTTAAATCTTAGCTGAGAGCTTATAAGTGAGTGCTGGACTTTCTCTGTGTGTTGTATTAATTTGTTTTGTAATTTTCCCTATGGTTCTTGCATCCAGACCTGTCTGGGGTTAACTGCTTGTGGCTCTGGGGACAGCTCAGCTTCCTGTGAGTGCCAGTGGCACCGAGGGCTGAGCGTGTTGCAGGGTCATGGATGTGTACCAGGTCTGGTATGAGAGTGCAGTTCCCTTCCGTGTTTTGTATATATATATATATATATATATATATATATATATATATATATATATATATATATATATATATATATATATATATACTAATCGAAAGAAATATATATTCTAAAAAAAAAATTCTAAAAAAAAACCTTTCACTGAAAATGGCATTTGGTTGGGCATCACCTCTAGAAGGGCATTTGGTAGGGCAGTGCCCTAAAGTGAACATAGCTCTATTGCTGCCCAATATAAAAATAAGTATTCTAAAAAACCTAATCTAAAACAAACCCTATCCTAAAAAAAAAAGGTTGCCCAAAAAAGGGTATTTGGTAGGGCATTGTCCTAAAGTTAACATAGTTCTTTTTCTTAAAAGTAGGGGTTACTTTTATTGTAGAATGGGGTTGTATTTTTTTTTAATCACTTTAGGACAGTGCCCTACAAAAAGCTCTTTTAAGGGTTATTGCTATAGTAACTTTTAGTGTTAGTATAGGGTTTTTTATTTTGGAGTGTTAATACTGCAAGATCCCTCAAATAATTTTAGAACAGCAAATTTAAAGGGACACTAAACCCAAAAATGTTCTTTCATAATTCAAGTAGAGAATACAATTTTAAACAACATTCCAATTTACTTCTATTATCTAGTTTGCTTCATTATTTAGATATCCTTTGTTGAAGAAATAGCAATGCACATGGGTGAGCCAATCATTTGAGGCATCTATGTACAGCAACCAATCAGCAGCTACTGAGCATATCTAGATATGCTTTTCAGCACAATTCTTCTTCTTCTTCAAGAGAATAAAACAAATTAGATAATAGCAGTAAATTTGAAAGTTGTTTAAAATTGCCTGCTCTTTCTAAATCATAAAAGAAAACATTTGGGTTTCATGTCCCTTTAAGCTTGAGAGCTGTTTATATCGCTATGTATGGTTCTGTATTTAAAGGAGAGTTAACTAAATTACAATATAAGGTCTAAAAAACATCAGTCTCATCTATAAAACCCATTTTTTTATCTTTCATGATTTAGATAGAAAATACCATTTTAAACAACTTTCCATTTTACTTTTATTATCTATTTTGCTTCCTTTTCTTAGTATTTTTTGTTGAATGCACACAGGTGAACCAATAACATGAGGCATACATGTGCAGCCACCAATCAGCAGCTCCTGAGCCTATCTAGATAGGCTTTTCAACAAATGATTACCAAAAGAACAAAATACATTATATGATAGAAATCAATTGAAAAGTTGTTAGAAATTGCATGCTCTATCTGAATCACGAAAGAAAAAAATGGATTTCATGTCTCTTTAAGGATCAGAGCAATAGAAGCCTCGCAGAAGTCACTTTTTCAATTATAACACAAGAGTAAATTTAAATATATAACGCAACAAGATGCAAGGAAATGTTCTCTGATAAAATCTTATCAAATGTATAAGGACATGTATCCTGTCAGTTAAAGGGACAGTCAACACCAGAATTTTTTTTGTTTTAAAAGAGATATAATCCCTTTATTACCCATTCCTTAGTTTTGCGTAACCAACACAGTTATAATAATACACTTTTTACCTCTGTGCTTACCTTGTATCTAAGCCTCTGCAGACTGCCCCTTTATTTCAGTTCTTTTGACTGACTTGCATTTTAGCCAATCAGTGCTCACTCCTCGGTAAATTCACGTGCATGAGCTCAATGTTATCTATATGAAACACATGAACTAACGCACTCTAGTGGGGAAAAACTATCAAATGCAGAGGCGGCCTTCAAGATCTAAGAAATTAGCATATGAACCTCCTAGGTTTAGCTTTCAACTAAGAATACCAAGACAACAAAGCAAAATTGGTGATAAAAGTAAATTGGAAAGTTGTTTAAAATTACATGCCCTATTTGAATCATGAAAGGTTTTTTTGGACTTGATTGTCCCTTTAATAAAGTGGGGAGTTGTATTTTTTCCCAAAATGTATTTGTTAAACTCATTTTTAAATCTCTTTATAATATTCTTGGGGCGCGATCCTATATACGGCGTAGTTTTCGGCGCAAGCGAGGGAACCCGCGCCGCCCGTAATTTCACCTTGCACATTGGGGTATCCAAGATACGGCGCCGTCAGATGCTAAAGTGGCGTAAGTAGGACAAACTGGCGTTGTTCCGAAAAGTGTGCAAATACACATTTTAGTCGTCGCAAGTACTTACGCCAGTATTTTGTCCACGTAAAGTCTCAATAAAGTGTAGTTTTATGCAAATTAGGCTAACACTCGTAAAAATTACCCGTGACTCCATCTAAAAATGCGCAACGTAATTATGCTATTCAAAAGTCAGATATAAACCCATGCGCAGCTTCCATTTTCTTCAGTGTGTTTGGATGGTTCGTTGAGCTACAGCACACTACAGTGAATTTAGGATTAGTAAGAGTAGTGAGAGAGGCGCAGCATAATAGTTAGTTAAGTCGGATTTTTGTTTGGGTAAGCTTGTACATTTACTTACACTTATTTTTACATATTGCACACATTTTGCATACATACATATACAAAATACACAACACTTTTTTTTTCTAACACCTCACACATTTTATTTCAATTTTAGAGTGTGATAGGCTGAGTGTTTGGTTGTGATTGTGTGTGATTGAACTGGGAGTGAATGTGAGTGTGTGAGTGTGTGTAGTGTGAGGATGTCAGGGAGAGGTAGGGCGGAGGGGAGGAGGGGAGCGGAGTTGCAGGGAGAGGAGTACTGTAGCGGACAGGAGGAGCAGCGGGGTCCCCGTCAGGGAGTAAGTGGAGTGGGGAGAGGGAGAGTTAGAAGGGATGATGGGAGGGGAGATGCCCAGAGACTAGGCACACTTAGAAGAGGGACAGAGGGTGCACATGGGGACAGAAGGGGGGAGGAGGGAGAGGATAGGGAGGAACCCACACCAGGGAGCAAGCCAGGTGGCCACAGAGGATGAGCGCATGAGATGGCAAAACTTCTAATTCGATGAGAATGTTGCGCTAGTCCAGGCCATCATGGACAACCACAGTGCCCTCTTTGGCCAGGAGAAAGGCAAAGGCGTTGCCCGAAGGCGTAAGATAGCATGGTTGGCAGTAGAGGATGCTGTAAACAGTGTGGCCCTGCAGAGGAGGACTGTCGAGGGACTTTAAAAAGGTGGAATGATTGTAAGAGGCGGGTGAAAGAGAAGATGGTGCAGGAAGCCATGCACCAGAGGGGAACAGGCGGTGGTCCACCCCTGGAAACCGAATACAACACCTGGCAGGAGATGATATGCAGCTCCCTGAGTATCACCGCAGTCCGTGGACTTCCAAGGGGCTCGTCACTCAGGGGCTGCAACCACAGCACCTCATGCTGGTGAGTAACATCCCACACACCAGTATTATATGTATTTGAGATATAACATCCTTTAAAGGGACATGACACCCACACTTTTTCTTTCATGATTTAGAAAGAAAATGCAATTTTAAACATCTTTCTAATTTACTTATATTATGTAATTTGTTTTATTCTCTTGATATTCTTTGCTGAAAAGCATATCTAGATATGCTCAGGAGCTGCTGATTGGTTTCTGCACATAGAAGCCTCGTGTGATTGGCTCACCATGTGCATTGCTTTTTCTTCAACTAAGGATATCTAAACAAATTAGCAAAATAAATAATAGAAGTAAATTGTAATGTTGTTTAAATTTCTATTCTCTATCTGAATCATGAAAGATTTTGGGTTTAGTGGCCCTTTAATGTCACACATTCATGTACACAATGAGGAGCATGGTATTTGGCCTACTAACAAAAACATCTACAATTATATTTCACATTAATGCTACTTAACACAATGCAATTCATGATATGAGGTGGAATAGTGCAATACTAACATGTCTCAGAGTAACACAGGCCACAAGCCACATGTTGAGTTTTCAGTAAATGGACACTATAGCCATCACAATACTTTTAGCTCAGAAAGCAGGTTCTGTACCTACATCAGGCTAAAGTAAATTGTGTGACCATAGTGTCACTTAAAGAACACATTTTCTCCATCACTGACATATACACATAACTATTGTATGAAACACATACCTGTATACTGTGCAGCTTAAAATCCCTCATATCACAAATCACATTGTGCACATGCATGTTATACAGTTTGACATGAGAATGAGTATTGTCCCTAGCATGTATCAATGTACATTGTATGCCTACATGGACATATATATGACTGTACTAATCCCTATCATCATTTGACTTCTCCACAGAACCTCCTGTCACCAGGCTGCAAACAGGCATGCCGCCACCTCCACCACCACCACCAGTCACAGGCATGCCGCCACCTCCACCACCAGTCACAGCCATGCAGCCCCCTCCACCACCAGTCTTCAGCAGGCAGCAACATGGACAGTATGCTCCCAGGCATGAGCAGGGTTGGATTGCCTCAGTTGAGGACCCGGAAGTGATGCCACCACCATTGGCATACAACCCCTGGCAAGATACCTGGCCTGAGGAATATTCTTTTGGCTTTGAGGGGGAGCCAAGTCAGCCATGAAGGGTCCATGTCTTTACCCCCCCCCCCAAACACAATATCAGGGCAGTCATGGCTTTTACACACAGGGAATGTCGCAAGAAATGCAAACTGGACAGGCTGAGTGGTCACACACTAGTCATCAATGGGACTACCAATCCACCCAGAGAGCTCCACCATCCTCTTCTCTTGGGAGAGCTCCACCATCCTCTTCTCTTGGGAGAGCTCCACCATCCTCTTCCCTTGGGAGAGCTCCACCATCCTCTTCCCTTGGGAGAGCTCCACCATCCTCTTCCCTCGGGAGAGCTCGACCATCCTCAGATGAGCATATAGCTGAAGTTGTACCTGAAGCACCAGCAGCTGAAGTTGTCCATGAAGCACCAGCAGCTGAAGTTGTCCCTGAAGCACCAGCAGCTGAAGTTGTCCATGAAGCAGAAGCAGCTTAAGTTGTCCATGATGCACCAGCTGATAGAGCTGAACCTGCACCTAGAATCACTGCTGCTCAAGAGCCTGTAGATCCACTGTATTCTCCCCTGGGCGAGGAATACATTTTACTCCAGAGGAGGCTCATAACAAGCTGCGAGAGCAGACAAAAAGGCCAACACAGGTTTCACAGGAGCCAACAGAGATTACTCCAGCGTAGCATAGAGCTGCAGAGGGACATGGCAGCATCATTAAATGGAATTGTACAAAACCAGTCGCAGATGATGAGAGTTATTTCTGATATGCAGATGCAGATTGACAACAGATGGCGGGAACAAAACCAACTCTTGGGTGTGTTGGTTGAGCACTTCACACACCAGCAGGACACTGCCTCCAGCCTATCATCTGTGGCCAGCACTCCAGCAGAATCATCTGAATCTTCCCAAACCAGGAGAACCAGGAAATCCACTCCAGTCACCTCAGCCCCCTCATCCAAGAAGTTATATAATAAAGATAGGTATAGTGGTAATGGAAGTTGTATTTAATGATTCCCCGTCAAGTATTAGCTTACCACAATTTAACCAATAAAAGTAGTCACCCAAATTGGGGACAATAATACTAATATCTGATATAATGAAGTATAGACTAGTAATACCAGGGGAGGGTGCTCACTGTTCAAGTAAATGTAGAAAAAATAGGAGACAAGCGAACAGAAAGTAGAGCACTCACAAAGGGAGACTAGTATAAGTGGCTATTCAGTGGGTATATAATATTAAAACTTAACATTTATTATTCAAAAAAATGATAAAAAACTATTATATAAGTAGTGATTAATACTTAGATTAAAACACAAACAAATAATAAACGGCTGTATATCCACGATGACCCCAGAATGTATACCATAGAAACTCAGAATAGAGTAGGAGGGATTTTTAGGCAGATATACACCAAAAAATGGTTCACGGATTGCACCAAAATCTATCTAAAAAAGAGGATTGACCTCAAACAAAATTATACTATCTAGTGCAATACTGGACCGGCGTAGGTCTGTCCAAAATATTCCCTATGACAAAATTAGTATAGTGACTAAGAGGGGAAGTGTAGGTAGCAAGATTCACATAGTCCATACATTCAGCATATTACACAGACCCATTTGTATAGGCAAGAGTGAAGTGTTCACAAACACAAATTAAACCAAAAATACGATCAATGAAAGGTAATATGATTCTATAGATATGTTATAATAAACACATTGACTAGTGAAATGTGACTTGCATAGTTACACTTAGTGGTTGATACAGCCGTAGGAAGAGGCACTACATATCTATAGAATCATATTACCTTTCATTGATCATATTTTTGGTTTAATTTGTGTTTGTGAACACTTCACTCTTGCCTATATAAATGGGTCTGTGTAATATGCTGAATGTATGGACTATGTGAATCTTGCTACCTACACTTCCCCTCTTAGTCACTATACTAATTTTGTCATAGGGAATATTTTGGACAGACCTACACCGGTCCAGTATTGCACTAGATAGTATAATTTTGTTTGAGGTCAATCCTCTTTTTTAGATAGATTTTGGTGCAATCCGTGAACCATTTTTTGGTGTATATCTGCCTAAAAATCCCTCCTACTCTATTCTGAGTTTCTATGGTATACATTCTGGGGTCATTGTGGATATACAGCCGTTTATTATTTGTTTGTGTTTTAATCTAAGTATTAATCAGTACTTATATAGTAGTTTTTTATCATTTTTTTTGAATAATAAATTTTAAGTTTTAATATTATATACATACTGTATAGCCACTTATACTAGTCTCCCTTTGCGAGTTCTCTACTTTCTGTTCGCTTGTCTCCTATTTTTTCCCTCATCCAAGAAGCCTAAAAAAAAAAAAATATTCTTATAGTTCAACATAAATCTTGTCCTGTGTTATTTACCATATAATTGTCATCCTGATCCATGTGAGGGGTGTTTTAGTACACTAATATTGTTTAAACATATAATAAGGCCTGTGTGGAAATGGGCCAAAAAAGGTAATATCATCATGTTTATGACATATTCATGTTCTATAAACCATATCACATAGTTGTGTATGAAGGGTACATATAGTAATATTCACTTATAAGATGCAAATCAAGGTTTCTCACATCCAATGGAAATTGACACATGTGCAGGGATAGGCACGAGCCAAGGCTGTGGCGGACATTTTCTAAGGTAAAGACCTTTAGTGAAGGACACCTTGCCTATCCCTGCACATGGGTATATATATCTAAATAATAATGTATTTACAGAAGGTGTGAACATAAGGTATAAACATCCATTTTCATTTTTATTAATGATAGTCAATAAATCACAGTGACCTAAACATGAATTAAACAAATGAGATATTTTCAGTAATTAGGGTGGTTAAGGGAAGGGGGTGGGATGTAGTAGTTTCACTTACATGCAGTGGAAATCTGCAGTATGTAATTTGATGACCAGCAGCAGTATGGGCAGCAGCAGGGGCAGCACCATGACCAGGGACCTCAGCAACAACTATAGAATCAGCATGTATAGACAGAGCAACAGGGGCTTGTAGGGCTTCCAGCACCCCTTGTGCCCCATGATGCACCCCTTGTGCCCCATGATTCACCCCTTGTGCCCCATGATGCACCCTTGTGCCCCATGATGCTGCCTCTCTATGGAAAGCAGGAAAACATGGTGGCTAATGAGTATGTGCATTGGCGGGTTTTTTAGGCTTCCTGTTGTGAGGTTGTGCTGTTTGTGATTGGTTTGACACACTTCCAGGGGCTGGAATAATAAATGGTTTGAACAGGTTTAACTATTTGAGCTCAAGCTGCTGATATGTATGTTGTTGAGCATGCATTTGTTAGGCCTTCAGAGAGTTACGTTGGTTTATAAGTCAGTGCAAGGGTTGCTGAGCCTGCAATTTGTGGTGCGCGTAAGTCCTTACGCTGTATATTGGATACCAAACTGCGCGGCTTTTATATGTCAGTCTATGGGCCAAAAAACTACGGCCGAAGGGTGAAATATACGAGCGTAACTTCTATGTTACGCCGTATAAAAAATACCAAACCAGCGCAAAATTTGGCGTCGCCGGCTTTTGCGGGCGACGCTGCATATCGGATCGGGCCCTTGGTGAGCAAAATATTTTGGTTTGTGTATATACAGTATAAATCTGTAGTAATTTTTTTTTTTCATCTTAAAGGCAGAGCAGCCCACATTCGTTATACCTCTGTCGGCTATATACCAACACTCACATCCTGCAACCCCTTACATCACTTTCCCTACTGTTACCTATATGAAGGGAAAGTGGTGTATAGCAGAAAGTTACATTATTTCATAAATCAAAATGTGTTTATGCAAAGATATTTTAAGTTACATAATTTTGTGTCTGGTGTCATGAGCAAAAATATCTAAAAATCATACTTGGACATCCTCCATTTGTTATATATGTTTTCTCCTGCTTTGGGGCAGCAGATAAATTAAGATGTATGCTTCAGCTCTGACTTTTGCCATGTTTGTTTACACATCCTATTGTAAATGTCACTACCAGATACACAGTAACATTGTGCAGCTACAATGCATCTGTCTTTTTTATATATTTTTTTTAATTGTGTGGTAAAAACACTGTCTTAGGCTTTATTAAATTTTGTTTATTCACCGCTTTTCCTGAAGAGGGTGCTATTGTACTAGCCGTTATTCTTTGGATATAATGATCAACTTTACACTAAAAAGATTTCATTAAAGTTTAGAATGTTTATTTGCATCTGCATAGAAAAATTCTAACATTTTCTTTAAAGATGATTTGTCATTTTAAATGTGCATATATGGGAGGAACATCAAAATTAAAAGATGTTTTACAAAATGGATTATGATTGTTTTACTTAGTGTTCAATTGTTGTCCCTAGATGTGAAACCCTATTTCCTGGGGTGTGCTAAGAAGTGCTAGCTCCTGTGACATTCCAAAGAAGCATTCATATCAAAACATTATAAAACAATACCATCATTAAAAACACACCACACATCATAAATACTGAGAAAAAAATGTATAAAGCGTAATGTCTACATTGGTACATACTAGCCATGCATACCAAAATCATTATTTTTTCATGTTAGAGTACTACTTTCATTTTTCTAAAAATGTAAATTAAAATGTATGTGTTTTTGTAGATATTGAACACATTATTTAAAGTGCCATTATAGTAGAAAAGTTACATGCTCTTATATATATTTAAAATAAAAAGAACATTTTCTTCTATGTGAAGAACATTGGAGTGTTAAATATTCATAATTACCTTCGGGTTAAGCACTGTAGGTATATACAAGTATAGATCAATTCATATATATATATATATAAATATATATTTAAAAAATACAAAGAACATTTTCTTCTATGTGCAGAACATTGGAATGGAAAATATTTACATTAAGTACATAGTAAAATACATTATTAAATATTAAAAATTATTTTACAAGTTTTAAGGTATTTTAGTGCAAAGGGCTACAAAGTATATACAGTATAGATGTGCATATATGTATATACAAGTGTATATATGTGTGTGTATATACATATATATATACATATATATATACAGTATATATAAACACATAAATACACATGTATATACATATATATATATATATATACACATCCATACATATATTTAGACATATATATTAATTATAGCCCTTTCCAGTCAACTACCTTGTCATATACCATATACCTTTTAGTTTTTATAAAAAACATATTTTTATATGAATAATTTTTATCAGAAAATGTATATATGAGTGTAACACTTTATTTTAATGTGCTTATGTTTTGTTTTAGGCATGCTAGGTCTTCAGTTGCGCTCAAATTATTTTGCGCTCAAATGCACCCGTTTACTTCCAACTTGTAATACTCACGCAAGTTATCAAAGTTGCGATATTGCTTATCGCTACCCGCGCTAACTTTAGTGTGACAATTGTAATCTAGCGCTGTGTTACTACTACTGATGATTGGGTGACCTCTGGACCAGCAATGCTTTAGAATATGATAGGAGTATTTTTGCCCTGAAGATAGTATACTCCACGCAAACTAACACCCCTTTGAAATAGGGGATTTACCTCTAGGTAGAAGGTTATTGTAAAATGTTTTTTTGACACAATATAAGAACCTCTTTCAGGGGGCATTAAGGTTTAATAAATTAAAGGACACAAGACAAGACCCTTATTTTCTCACAATAGAAATAAACGGTTGCATATGTGTGTAACTGTAAAGTGATCATCATGGTAAGAATGGTCACCAAGCTACAACAGCAAAGCTCATTGGGTTCTGTTGTTGGAGTTGCAAATTCTTGTTTCATAGGGTATTCCAAATAACTGGAGAAGTGGGAAGTGTATAAATAGGTTACCTTTTATGCAATGTTATAATTTGGTGGTGTAAGCATTTTCCGTTTTGTAGGACTTTACGGTTTAGATGACATGCATACATACCTTTTCAAAATGAGTTAAGTCAAAGGGTGGTGGATTCATGGAATACAAATTTGAGGTGGTAAACACAAAGACTTAAAGGAATTTAAAAATGCCTGGGACATGCATAAGGCTATCCTAAGTAATATGGGTAGACTTGATGGGCCTTTTTGGTTCTTATCTACCATCAAATTCTATGTTTCTATGTTTCTCTAATGCCAGAATATTGTGAGCTTTTCTGAAGAATTACATAGAAACATAGATATTGACAGCAGATAAGAGCCATATGCCCAGCAAGTCTGCCAGATATTTCCTAAAAGTATAAATGTATCTAGTTGGTAGGATAGCTTTATGCTTATCCCAGGTATTCTTAAAGTCCCCCACAGTGTTTGTCATTACTACTTCTTTTGGAAGTTTTTTTCCATGAATCAATCACCTTTCTGTAAAGAAGTGCTTCCTCAAATTACTCCTGAATATACTACCCTTCAGCTTGACATCATGAACCCTTGTTTTTGAATCCTTCTTTTTATGTAAAATACTCCCAGCCTCAGCTTTACTAAGCCCTTCAATATACTTGAAACTTGCTATCATATCAGCTCTTTTCCTTCTCTCCTCTAAGCTATACATATTTATGTCATTGAGCCTCTCCTGGTACATTTTGTTTCTAAGCCAATGTACCATTTTAGTTACCCTCCTTTGCACAGATTCAAGTTTCTTTATATCCTCTGGAGATATGCAGGCCCATTTATCAAGCTCCGTACGGAGCTTGAAGGGCCGTGTTTCTGGCGAGTTTTCAGACTCGCCAGAAACACAACTTATGAAGCAGCGGTCTAAAGACTGCTGCTCCATAACCCTGTCCGCCTGCTCTGAGCAGGTGGACAGGAATCGCCGGAAATCAACCCGATCGAATACAATCGGGTTGATTGACACCTCCCTGCTGGCGGCCGTATTGCTCTCCGCATTTAGGGAGGTCTTGCGGACCTGATCCGCAGTGTCGGATCAGGTCCGCAAAACCTTTGATAAATTGTGGCCAAGGCTTCCAGAACTGCACACAATACTTAAGGGCCCGGATTTCAAGTTGCGCTGTAAATTCGCTGGGAACACACTGCACGAAATGTGGCTTTAATGCAATTTCCATTGCACTGCCATTACAAGTTTAAAAAAACATTCTTTTTGCGTGCGTTATGCTGCGGTAGCCCGCATACCACACACAAACCAATTCCGACTTGGTGTGCAAAAGGGGTACCTTGCATTCAATCTTAAGTGTGCGGCTGGAGACCACATGAAGATAAGCTCTGTGTGGATTCTCTGAAGAGGAGTACCGTCGTCGCCAATGACCTCCCAGAAGACGTCGCTGCTGCCACCGGGATGAAGATTGAAGATGGACTGCGGCCTGGAGGGAGATTGAATAAGATGCTCCCGCGATAGAGGAAGATGGATCGCCGTCAGGATGAGGATGGAGCACCACCCTTCATCATTGGTGAGTGCCAATTTGGGGCTTAGTGTTAGGTTTTGGTTTTTTTTTGGGGGGGGTGTTTTTATTTTAAGATTAGGGATTTTTATTTTTTGGGGGGGGCAGAAAAAGATCTGAATGCCCTTTTTAGGGTAATGCCCATCCAAATGCCATTTCCAAGGCAATGGGTAGATTAGGTTTTTTTTAGTTAAGTTTTTTTATTTTGCTGGGGTGGGGGTTGTAATATTAGGGGGGAATTGTTGTTTTTTTAATGTAAAAGAGCTGTTGGCATTGGGGCAATGCCCTGCAAGAGGCCATTTTAAGGGCTATTGGGAGTTTATTTTTAGATTAGGGTTTGTTTTTTTTGGGGGGGTAGATTACGAATATTTTTTTTAGTTTTGATAATTATCGGCTAGATTACGAGTTGTGCGTTAGGGTAAAAAAGCAGCGTTAGGACCTAACGCTGCTTTTTTACGCCCGCTGGTATTACGAGTCTTGAAGGTTTAGGGTCACCGCACTCTTCTTTGTCCTTACTGCAAAACGACTTACATAAACTTCGTAAAGTCTTTTTTTCTATGGGACTTCCATAACACTGGTATTACGAGTCTGTCCTGGGAGGCCAAAAAGTGAGCGGTAGTCAGTAGTTATGAGTTTTATGGTACAACGCTGTAACATAAAACTCATAACTAAAGTGCTAAAAAGTAAATACTATAAATAATACTAAAATAAAAATTTGAACCCCTAAACTGCCGCTCAGGACACCGCCGTCACCTATATTATATGTATGAACCCCTAATCTGCTGACCCCAACATCCCCAAAACCTACATTATATTTATTAACCCCTAATCTGCCGCCCCCAATGTCGCCGCCACCTACCTACACTTATTAACCCCTAATCTGCCGTCCCCAATGTTGCCGCCACTATAATAAACATATTAACCCCTAAACCGCCCCACTCCCGTCTTGCAAACATTAGGTAAATATTATTAACCCCTAATCTGCCGGCCCTAACATCGCCGCCTCCTACCTACATTTATTAACCCCTAATCTGCCGCCCCCAATGTCGCCGCCACTATATTAAAGTTATTAACCCCTAAACCTAAGTCTAACCCTAAACCTAACACCCCCTAACTTAAATATAATTTAAATAAATCTAAATAAATATTACTATCATTAACTAAATTATTCCTATTTAAAACTAAATACTTACCTGTAAAATAAACCCTAACATAGCTACAATATAACTAATAGTTACATTGTATCTAGCTTAGGATTTATTTTTATTTTACAGGCAAGTTTGTATTTATTTTAACTAGGTAGAATAGTTATTAAATAGTTATTAACTATTTAATAACTACCTAGTTAAAATAAAGACAAATTTACCTGTAAAATAAAACCTAACCTAAGTTACACTAACACCTAACACTACACTATAATTAAATAAATTAACTAAATTAAATACAATTACCTAAATTAAATTAAATTAGCTAAAGTACAAAAAACCCCCACTAAATTACAGAAAATAATAAACAAATTACAGAACTTTAAACTAATTACACCTAATCTATATCTAATAGCCCTATTAAAATAAAAAAGCCCCCCAAAATAAAAAAAAAACCCTAGCCTAAACTAAACTACCAATAGCCCTTTAAAGGGCCTTTTGCGGGGCATTGCCCCAAAGTAATCAGCTCTTTTACCTGTAAAAAAAATAATACAAACAACCCCCCAACAGTAAAACCCACCACCCACACAACCAACCCCCCAAATAAAATACTATCTAAAAAAAACTAAGCTCCTCATTGCCCTGAAAAGGGCATTTGGATGGGCATTGCCCTTTAAAGGGCAGTTAGCTCTTTTGCGGCTCAAACCCTAATCTAAAAAATAAAACCCACCCAATACACCCTTAAAAAACCTAACACTAACCCCCTGAAGATCGACTTACCAGGAGACGTCTTCATCCAAGCCGGGCGAAGTGGTCCTCCAGACGGGCAGAAGTCTTCATCCAAGCCGGGCAGAAGTGGTCCTCCAGACGGGCAGAAATCCAAAAAAGTGTGCGGTACAGATAGTTTGACATGATCTCCCTGAAGTAAAACCATGCTGATTTTGGTCCTCTAAATTGTTTGTTTTTATGTTAGTCATAATTCTTTCTTTTAGGAAACTTTCCATTAATTTCCCTACTACTGAAGTTAAACTAACTCTGTAGTTACCAGATTCTTCTCTACTGCCCTTTTTATGAAGAGGTACTACGTTCGCTATTCTCCAATCATCTGAAACAGCTCCTGTTAATAGTGACTAATTAAAAAGATCAGTCACATTATCACATTGCAATTTTCCTTTAATTTACTGGTTTACTAGTTTTTCTGACAAGGCTCAAGTTAGTATAAAGTAGTATCCTGTTGCTATAAAGTAGTATTCTGTTAATATATAGTAGCATACTGTTACTAAAAAATAGTAGCCTGTTACTATAAAGCAGTATCACGTTACTGTAAAGTAATATTCTGTTACTATAAAATAGTATCCTGTTACTAAGTATAAAGTAGTATTCTGTTACTATAAAGTAGAATTCTGTTACTATAAAGTAGTATTCTGTTAATATAAAGTGGTATTTGGTTTCTATATAGTAGCATCCTGTTACTATAAAACACTATTCTGTTACTATAAAGTAGTATCCTATTACTGTAAAGTAATATTCTGTTACTATAGTATTCTGTTACCATAAAATAGTATATTGTTACTAAGTATAAAGTAGTATTCTGTTACTATAAAGTAGTATCACGTTACTGTAAAGTAATATTCTGTTACTATAGTATTCTGTTACCATAAAATAGTATCCTGTTACTAAGTATAAAGTAGTATTCTGTTACTATAAAGTAGTATCACGTTACTGTAAAGTAGTATTCTATTGCTATAATATTCTGTTACCATAAAATAGTATCCTGTTACTAAGTATAAAGTAGTATTCTGTTACTATAAAGTAGTATAATGTTACTATAAAGCAGTGTTCTGTTACTAATGTAGTATCCTGTTACTGTGGGGCAACTTTCTGCTGTTTTGAGGCTATGGGTATGTTTATGATCCACAAACAAAATGTTGGCTAGATTATGAGTTTTGCGTTATGAGTGGCTCGGTGCTAACTTGGAAGTTATTTCCACCGCTCACCCCCCTATAGCGCTGCTATTACAGGTTTACAAAAACCCGGCATTAGCAGGCAATATGTCAGCGTTGAGCAAAATTGAGCTCCAAACCGTACCCAAATACCAGCGCTGCTTTGAGATGATTTTACATGCTCATGCACGATTTCCCCATAAACATCAATGGGGAGAGCCGGCTAAAAAAAAGCCTAACACATGCAATAAAGGAGCGTAAAGCTCCGTAACGCAGCCCCATTGAATACTATGAAGAAAGAAAACTTTACACCTAACACCCTAACATAAACCCTGAGTCTAAACACCTCTAATCTGCTGCCCCTGACATCGCCGACACCTACATTACACTTATTAACCCCTAATCTGCCGCCCCCGACATCGCTGATACCTACCTACACTTATTAACGCCTAATCTGCCACCCCTAATATTGCCGCCACCTACATTACACTTATTAACCCCTAATCTGCCGCCCCCAATGTCATCGCTACCTACCTACACTTATTAACCCCTAATCTGCCACCCCCAACGTCGCCGCCACTATACTAAAGTTATTAACCCCTAAACCTAACCTAAGTCTAACCCTAACACCCACTAACTTTAATATAATTAAAATAAATCTAAATAAAAATTACTATCATTAACTAAATAATTCCTATTTAAAACTAAATACTTACCTATAAAATAAACCCTAAGCTAGCTACAATATAACTAATAGTTACATTGTAGCTAGCTTAGGTTTTATTTTTATTTCACAGGCAAGTTTGGCTATTCCAATCAGCCAATAGAATGCAAGCTCAATCCTATTGGCTGATTGTATCAGCCAATAGGATATTTTCAACTTTAATTCCGATTGGCCAATCTGAATTCAAGGGACGCCATCTTGGATGACGTCCCTTAAAGGAACCTTCATTCTTCAGTAGCCGTCAAAAGAAGAGGATGCTCTGCGCCGGATGTCTTGACGATGGAGCCGCTCTGCATCAGAAGGATGAAGATAGAAGATGCCGTCTGGATGAAGACTTCTGCCCGCCTGGAGGACCACTTCTTGCCGCTTGGATGAAGACTTCTCCCGGCTTCGTTGATGACTTCTTGCTGCTTGGATGAAGACTTCTCCTGGCTTCGTTGAGGATGGATGTCCGGTCTTCAAAAACTGTAAGTGGATCTTCGGGGGTTAGGGTTAAGTTTTTTTAAGGGTTTATTGGGTGGGTTTTATTTTTAGATTAGGGTTTGGGCTGAAATAGAGCTAAATGCCCTTTTCAGGGCAATGAGGAGCTTAGTTTTTTTAGATAGGATTTTATTTGGGGGGTTTGGTTGTGTGGGTGGTGGGTTTTACTGTTGGGGGGTTGTTTGTAAAAAATTTTACAGGTAAAAGAGATGATTTTTTGGGGGCAATGCCCCGCAAAAGGCCCTTTTAAGGGCTATTAGCAGTTTAGTTTAGGCTAATGGGTTTTTTATTTATGGGGCGCTTTTTTATTTTGATAGGGCTATTAGATTAGGTGTAATTAGTTTAAATATTTGATCATTTCTTTTTTATTTTGTGTAATTTAAAGTTTGTTTTTGTAATTTAGTTAATTGTATTTAATTAATGTAATTTATTTAATTGTAGTGTAAGGTTAGGTGTTAGTGTAAGACATGTTAGGTTTTATTTTACAGGTAAATTTGTATTTATTTTAACTAGATAGTAAATAGTTAATAACTATTTACTAACTAGTCTACCTAGTTAAAATAAATACAAACTTGCCTGTGAAATAAAAATAAAACCTAAGCTAGCTACAATGTAACTATTAGTTATATTGTAGCTAGCTTAGGGTTTATTTTATAGGTAAATATTTAGTTTTAAATAGGAATTATTTAGTTAATGATAGTAATTTTTATTTAGATTTATTTTAATTATATTAAAGTTAGTGGGTGTTAGGGTTAGGTTTAGGGGTTAATAACTTTAGTAGCAGATAGGATATTAGTAACAGTAATGTAGGTTGCGGCGATATTAGGGACAGCAGATTAGGGGTTAATAATATTTAACTAGTGTTTACGATGCAGGAGTACTGTGGTTTAGGGGTTACTATGTTTATTATAGTGGCGGCGATGTCGGGAGCGGCAGATTAGGGGTTAATAATTTTATTTTAGTGTTTGCGATGCGGGAGGGCCTCGGTTTAGGGGTTAATAGGTAGTTTATGGGTGTTAGTGTACTTTTTAGCACTTTAGTTATGAGTTTTATGGTACAGCTCTGTAACATAAAAGCCATAACTACTAGCTTTCAGTTTACGGTATGGATCTTGTAGTTAATGAGGCCTATTTATGAAAGGTCTTGCGGACCTGATCCGACAGTGCGGATCAGGTCCGCAAGACCTCGCTGAATGCAATATGCTCTCCGTATTCAGCATTGCATCAGCAGCTCACAAGAGCTGCTGGTGCAACGCCGCCCCTGCAGACTTGCGGCCAATCGGCCGCCAGCAGGGAGGTGTCAATCAACCCGATCGTACTTGATCAGGTTGAATTGTGGTGATTCCTGTCCGCCTGCTCAGAGCAGGCGGACAGGGTTATGGAGCAGCGGTCTTTAGAAACACGGGCCCTCAAGCTCCATACGGAGCTTGATAAATGGGCTTCATAGGCTGTACCGCTCACTTTTTGGCCAGACAGGCAAACTCGTAATACCAGCGCTATGGAAGTCTCATTGAAAAAGGAAAAGCTGCGGTAGTGACGTTGCGTGACAGCCAAAAAAGTGTGCGGTACAGATATACCTGCAAGACTCATAATACCAGCGGTAGTGAAAAAGAGCCATAACGCTGCTTTTTCACCATAACGCAAAACTGGTAATCTAGCTGTATATTGTTTGTGTAACTCACAGGAGTATTTGAATTAATATTAAATTGTAATATACTGAAAACAACTTAAACAGGACTGTGTGAAACTGCTCAGTAGTGTAGGGGTTAAAGAGTTCAGGGGGTGTAGACATCGGAAAAATGCAGTGTTTTGAAAAAATAACAGAAACTCCCTTTGAACTCAGGGCCAGGCAGGTAAGAAAAAGCAGCCCCAGAAAAATATAAAGACCAGCAATATTTTCCTTTGAGTCTGTAGAATGCACAGGCCCAAGGGGATTAATGGGATACTCCCACCCCAATACTATTTTCCAGAATTAAATTATATTACTTTGTAATAAAAAAATGCCAGATTGTTGTTATATAGGAACCCTACAACTACAACCAATTTTCATCAATGACTCTCTTTCACAGTTTGAAATGATTATCTGAAGAAGGCACTCAAAACAGTGTCTCACAGTGTGACCTCACTTGACACTAGACACCACTTTAAACAACAATTTAAACAACTTTGTAATTTACTTATTTTATCAAATTTTCTTTATTTTCTCGGTATTCATTGTTGAAAAGCAAGCTCAGGAGTGTGCACGTCTGCAGCACTAAATGGCAGCAGTTTTGAAAAAATGTTATACATTAGTAAGAGCACTAGATGGCAGCACTTTTTCCTGCCATGTGCACGCTACCTACCTAGGTATCTCTTCAACAAAGGATACCATTAGAACAAAGCTAATTTGATAATAGAAGTAAATTGGACAATTTTGAGGGGGTTTCATGTCCCTTCAAGTTGCTTATTCTTTGTGGGTCTTTCTGCCTTCAATTTTGTCTTTAGCAAGTTAAATGCATGTTCAGTAGGGTTGAAGTTAGGTGACTCTTTGGTTGCATTTAGTTATATTGCTATAGGTTTTGCAGCATTTGGCTAAATATGAACAGATAGTATAGACCTATACACCTCAGAATTCATACTACTACTTTTATAAACTACTTTTTATAAACTTTTATGACCCAGTTCCATTAACAGCCATATATGCTCATGCCATAACATTGCCTCCGCCATGTTTCACAGATGATGTGATATGCTTTATATCATGAGCTGTTCCTTTCCTTCTCCATTTTCTTCTCCTCCCTTCATTTTGGTACAGGTTGATCCCAGTTTCATCTATCCAAAAAATATTGTTCCCAAACTAGGCAGGCTTTTTTATGTGTTTTCTGGCCTTGAGACTTGCCAGTGGTTTGCCTCTGTATTTACGCTCACGGTCTTCTCTTGCCTACCTCCTGGAGAATGTTCTGTAGATATTGTTAAATGTTTCTTCTTCACCAAGGAAAGAATTTTGAGATCATCCACTATGGCTGTCTTCCATGGTCATTGCGTGTGGTCCTTCTTTTTTAGGATATACTGTATTGTTGAGACTCCTAATGCTTCTGCTATCTCTTTGAAAGCTTTTTTTTTTATTTTATTTTTTTATTTCAGCCTAATGATGGCCTGCTTTACTCGTCAGCTCTTTGGACCTCATATTCACCTAGATTAAAAGTTTTGCGCTATAGAGGGTACTTAACGAACGCAACAAAAGTTGCGTTATCTCACCCTCCATATCGCTGTCATTAGGAGTTTTAGAAAAGCCGGCTTGTGCGTGCGATATGGTTGCGTTGGGCTCCATACCGCACAAAATGCAAGCGCTGCTTTGACGTGCTCGTGCACGCTTTCCCCATAGCCATCAATGGGGAGAGAGTGTTAGAAAAGAAATTGACACCTGAAGCGCGGAATGAAAAGCTCCGTAACGCAGACCCATGCCTACATAAACTTATTAACCACTAATCAGCCACTCCTGACATCGCCGCCACCGAAATAAATCTATTAACCCCTAATCTGCCGCTCCCGATATCGCCGCCACTATACTAAAGTTATAAACCCCTATTCCCCCACACACCAACATCGCACAAACTATAATAAAGATATTAAACCCTATTCCGCCACTCCCCGACATCGCCACCACTAAATAAAGTCATTAACCCCTAAACCTCTGGCCTCCCACATCACTACCGCTAAATAAACCTATTAACCCCTAAACTGCTCACTGCTGTGCTGTCTCTCTAAACGGGAGGGGGATGCCTGGCACCTGACCGCATGACTGTCTGACACTGTCTCTAAAGTGAAGGAGCCACGTATGATGCCCACCAGACTAGTACGGTTACGGTACACTAAGTGCACACTGAAGAAGTAGGAGGGGAGGGCGGGCAGGGGTCTGGGCAGAGTGCAGAGGTGATTGGCCAAAAGAAGTGGAAGGCACGAGGCCCGGGGCTGTGCACTGACAGACTTGGAACAGAGTCAGAGAGCAGAATTTTCATAGTTTGCGCACCTAAACCTTTTCTTTAGTGATTTATTTTTAGAGTGCTCTGTTTATCTTTCATTTGATGCACTGCTGAGCCAGGGAGAAGCTCTAGGCATGAGCTTTATAATTAATGCAGTGCAGTTTACATATTTTGCATGTGTGTGTGTCTGAGTGTTTTTGTGTGTGTGTCTGAGTATTTTTGTGTATGTGCCTGAGTGTTTCTGTGTGTGTGTCTGAGTGTTTCTTTGTGTGTATCAGAGTGTTTCTGTGTGTGTGTCAGAGTATTTTTGTGTGTGTGTCATAGTGTTTTTGTGTGTGTGTCAGAGTGTTTTTGTGTTTTTTGTGTGTGTCAGAGTGTTTTTGTGTGTGTGTCAGAGTGTTTTTGTGTGTGCATTTCAGTGTGTTTTTAAGTGTTTGAGTGTTTGTATGTGTGTGTGCCTGTGATTTTGTGTTTGTGTGTGTCTGCTTTCTGGGGGGAGGGGGTTGACACCATAACTTACCGCACCGGGTGACACCAACCCTAGTGACGCCGCTGCCTGGACCTCCGCCTTGGACCTTCACCTGGACCTCCGCCTCCACGCATCAACCGCTCCGCCTCCACAGGGATGAAGAAGATGCCGGTCCCGCGATGGATGAAGATGGAGCCGCCTGGATTAAGATGGAGCTGCCGGGATGAAGATCGTTCAAGTGGGACTTCAGCAACTGTGAGTACCTAAAGAGGGGTTAGTGTTAGGTTTTGTTAAGGTTTTTTTGGGGTGTTTTTTTTTTAGATTAGGGTTTGGGCATATCTTAAAAGAGCTAAATGCCCTTTTAAGGGCAAGAAAAAGAGCTGAATGCCCTTTTAAGGGCAATGCCCATACAAATGCTCTTTTTAGGGTAATAGGTAGATTAGGTTTTTTAGATAGTTTTTTTTATTTTGTGGGTTTTCGGGGGGGTGGTGGTTTGTAATGTTAGTGGGTCTTTGTATTTTTGTTTAGAAAAAGAGCTGATTTCTTTAGGGCAATGCCCTACAAAAGGCCTTTTTAGGGGCTATTGGTAGTTTATTATAGATTAGGTTTCTTTTTTCTTGGGGTGTTTTTTTTTTTTTTAAATGGGTATTAGAATAGGAATAATTGTTATTATTTTGGATAATTCATTTGTTATTTTGTGTAATGGTTTTTTTTCATTTTGGGGTGTTTTTTTCTTTTCAGAATAGCCATTTTTTTTACTTTTAATGGGCAGCAAAAGAGCTGAATTCCCTTTTATGGACAATGCCCATAGAAAATGCGGATCTTTTCCAGATAAGCCCCGCCAAAAAGTTAACCCCCGCCACTATGTTGTGCACATTTCTTGATCACAATACATTATGCAGACAGATACATGTCAAACTCAACACAGACTTTACGGCAACAACTCAAGCAGCACATGATCATATTTAGAAAAGAAACTGTCCAAAAAAAATGCGGTCAACTTGGCAGCCGATTAACCCATAGGTTGCTAGGGAGAATTGCAACGCTATACCTAGCGATTTTCTGACCTCTTTGGCAACCAGCTGGTTTAACGGGCCCCAGCTGATTATGCAGGCAGATATATGTCAAACTCAACAAAGACTTTACGGCAACAACTCGAGCAGCACACGATCATATTTAGAAAAGAAACTGTAAAAAAAAAATGTGGTCAACTCGGCAACCGATTAACCCATAGGTTGCTAGAGAGAATTGCAAAGCTATACCTAGCGATTTTCTGACCTCTTTGGCAACCAGTTGGTTTAACGGGCCCCAGCTGATCGCAATTGTGACAGTTTATTTTCTAAAAGGAGTAGGGCATTGGCTCGGGTAGCTAGCTACAGGTTATTAGGGATTACAAGCTACACAGACGTGTGTGCAGGTAGCAAACCGAATACAACCCTGAACCCTCCAATAAACACTTCCCACGGCTCTAAAGTCACTGCGTGCATTAAATTGGAGCTGGCAAAAGTGGCGGGGCTTAACTTTTCGCGTGTGCACTTTTTGCTATAGTGGCGGGGCTTATCTGGAAAAGATCAGAAAATGCCCTTTTCATTAGGTTTTACTTTATTTTTGGATTTGGGGGGTGGGGGTTTGTATACTATTACGGGGGGTTGTTTTCTTTTGTAGAAAAAGAGCTGATTTTTTTAGGGCAATGCCCTACAAAGGCCCTTTTAAGGGCCCTTGGTAGTTTATTATAGATTAGGGTTTTTTATTTTAGGGTGTTATTGTTTTGGATAATTTCGTTTGTTATTTTTCGTAATGGTAGGTTTTTTTATTTTTTGTAATTTTTGTGGTTTTTATTTTTTTGTAACGTTAGGTTTTAGTGTAAGGCAGCTTAAGCTTTATTTCACAGGTAAGTTTGTATTTATTTTAACTAGTTAGTTAGTAAATAGTTAATTAACCTATTAGGTTTAATTTAGGTTGTTGTGATGTGGGGGGCTGGCGGTTTAGGGGTTAATAGGTTTTTTTAGTGGTAGTGATGTGGGTGGCCAGAGGTTTAAGGGTTAATAACTTTATTTAGTGGTGGCGATGGGGAGCAGCGGAATAGGGGTTAATAAATGTTATTAGTGGCGGCAATGTCGGGAGTGGCAGATTAGGGGTTAATAACTTTAAAATATTGTTTGCGATGCGGAAGGGCCTTGGTTTAGGGGTTAATAGGTAGTTTATGGTTGTTAGTGTACTTTGTAACAGTTTAGTTATGAGTTT
Source organism: Bombina bombina (assembly GCF_027579735.1). Taxonomy (NCBI): domain Eukaryota; kingdom Metazoa; phylum Chordata; class Amphibia; order Anura; family Bombinatoridae; genus Bombina; species Bombina bombina. The sequence continues at coordinate 272,087,647 of NC_069504.1, forward strand.
TATGTAACAGTTACAGGTACGGAACTTGTCATTATAGGGTGTAAGGCAAGCTTTTCAGCCTCACCGCACAACTCATAATGGCAGCGCTATGTAAATCCCATGAAAAAAATAAATTTTTTCGAGTGTGGGACTGACATTGCGTTACAGGCTAAAAGGCTTGCAGTACACCTATAACGACAAGACTTGTAATTGCTGCATTGCTGTTTTAATGCAAAACTTGTAATCTAGGTGAAACTTAGGTTTGGTTCCGCATCAAGCAACCAGCTTTCCTTTCATGGCAACTATAAATTGGCTGGAAGTGTGAATCTTCTTAACAAGAGCCAAAAGCTAGCTCCAAGGAGAATTCATTTCCAAGCCACCAGGGTCATTTTCTTGAGGTTTTTGCAAGACATCATTTTCAGGCATTTTCATCCCTTGGGGAAAAGAAATTGTTCCAATGGTTAGTGTATAAATTTGCAACTTCACCTTCCAATATTTTTATTTCTGAGGTTCCTTTTAATGTAAAGATAAAGGCTTTTATTATCTGTGGTTCCTTGCCCAGTTCCTTCATCAGAGCAAGGTCGGGGGATTTACTGTATTTGAACCTTTTTATTTTTCTACAGAAAGAAGACCAGTTATTCAGTGTTGAATTAAAAAAACAAGCAAACAAGGACCCATTTTGTAAATGACTGATGTGTATTTAACTATTGTTTTTAAAGTGGCGTAAAATGATCAGTTGGTGAAAGATGTGTAATTAACCCATTCAATATCTTTTCATGAAAACAATGTACCAAAACTCATTTTGTAACCATTCAAACACTGAATTTGCAGTTGTAAGATAGTTTGATTATAAGTTATGATTGGGCATGTTTGAGAACTTAAAATTGGGTTTTGCTAAAAAATGTTGTTGTTTTACTTGAAACTAGGAACTCTTTGACCACGGGCAAAAAAATTACAGTTAAAGTAAAGTAATTACATTGCAATTACTACACATTTCTGAATCCATCCAATACATTAAACTATCAACAAAGTCTGAACATTATTAGAACAGATTAACACGTTGTTTGCTGTAATTGCTTTTTAATAGCAACGGTAAGATAATAAACCGCAAATTAGGGAGAGATATATAAAGCATGGGTACACTTGGGAATCCTGAAATGGCTGTTTTATTTTTCCGGACTGGAAAATTCAAACAATTTTCAGACTTAAAGGGACATGCCACCCACATTTTTTCTTTTATGATTTAGAAAGAGAATGCAATTTTAAACAGCTTTCTAATTTACTTATATTGTCTAATTTGTTTTATTCTCTTGATATTCTTTGATGAAAAGCATATCTAGATATGCTCAGTAGCTGCTGATTGGTTGCTGCACATAGAAGCCTCGTGTGATTGGCTCACCATGTGCATTGCTTTTTCTTCAACTAAGGATATTTAAAAAATGAAGCAAAATAAATAATGGAAGTAAAATGTAATGTTGTTTAAATTTCTATTCTCTATCTGAATCATGAAAGAAAGATTTTGGGTTTAGTGGCCCTTTAAAGGAACAGTCTTCTCCAGAATTTTTATTTTTTTAAAAAGCTAGATAATCCCTTTACTACCCAGTCCCCAGTTTTGCATAACCAACACGGTTATATTAATATACTTTTTATCTCTGTGATTACAATGTATCAAAGCCTCTGCAGACTGTCCCTTTATCTCAGTGCTTTTAACAGACTTGCATTTTAGACAATCAGTGCTGACTCATAAATAACTCCATGGGAGTGAGGGCAATGTTATCTATATGGCACACATGAACTAGCGCCCTCTAGCTATGAAAAAAGAGGCTGTCTTCAAGGGCTTAGAAATTAGCATATGAGCCTACCTAGGTTTAGCTTTCAACAAATAATACCAAGAGAACAAAGCAGATTTCATGATAAAGTAAATTGGAAATTTGTTTAAAATTGCATGTCCTATCTGAATCATGAGAGTTTCATTTTGACTATATTGTCCCTTTAAATTAAAGGAAAGGAGGCGGCAAAATGAATAATGAAAGTATATTGTTGTATTTGTGTTGTCTACCATTTTGTGGCTGGGCTGCTGCTCCTTGATGATTTCACTTCACAATACTAGCGCTTAAAGTTGTCTGGAGCAGATCTAATAGGGCAGATATTTCAGAAACTGACTTGTGGCAAAGATAGCACTCTATGACAGTGCAATGTTAAAAGTCACCAAGCTCTTCAGTACATCCCATTGTAATGCCTAAGTTTGTCTATGGAGATTTCATAGCTATGTGCTGGATTTTATGCACTTGTTAGCAATGGGTGTGGCTGAAACACCAGAACTCAATAATTAGTAGGGGGTCTGCATACTTTTGGCCATATAGTGTAGGACATTTCATTAATTTATTTCAAATTATATGTAAAGGCCAAGTGTGTTTGTCCAAAGCTGTCATGCACAGTAGAGACTGCGCGCGAGGACAAACACACTTGGCCTGCCTCACCTGGCATCTGGTGTGGAGTGGGCGTGGCCGAATGGGCGGGGCATGGGCGAGGTTGGGCGTGGTGCGCGGGCGGGACCGGCATGGCGTTGGCGAGGTCGGGCGTGATGCGGGCGTGGCGGGACATGGTCAGGCGGGTGTGGGCGGGGCCGGATACGCCGTGAGAGATAGAGAACTCTAAAGAGGGGGGATAGAGAGAGCAGAAGAGGGGGGATAAAGAGAGCGGGTAGAGACAGCAAAAGAGAGGGGGGAGTCAGCAAAAGAGAGACAGCAAAAGAGAGGGGGAGAGAGAGCAAAAAGAGGGGGGAAGAGAGAGAGCAAAAGAGAGGAAGAGAGACAGCAAAAGAGAGAGGGGAGAGAGAGCAGAAGAGGAGGAGAGAGAGAGCACAAAAGAGGGGGAGAGAGCTCAAAAGAGAGGGGGAGAGAGAGCATCAAGGAGGGGGAGAGAAAGAGCTCAAAAGAGAGGGGAAGAGAGAGAGCGCAAAAGAGGGGGTAGAGAGAGCGCAAAAGAGGGGGTAGAGAGAGCGCAAAACAGAAGGGGGAGAGAGAGCACAAAAGAGAAGGGGGAGAGAGTGCAAAAGAGAAGGGGGGGAGAGCGCAAAAGAGAGGGGGAGAGAGCGCTAAAGAGAGGGGGGAGAGAGAGCAAAAGAGGGGGAAGAGAGAGAGCAAAAGAGAGGGGGGAGAGCGCAAAAGAGGGGGGAGAGAGCCCTAAAGAGAGGGGAGAGAAAGAGCAAAAGAGGGGGGAGAGAGAGAGCAAAAGAGAGGGGGGAGAGCGCAAAAGAGGGGGAGAGAACACAAAAGATTGAGAGAGAGCACAAAAAAGGGGGTGAGAGCACAAAAGAGAGGGGGAGAGAGCGCAAAAGGGGGGGGAGAGAGCGCAAAAGAGGGGGGAGGGAGTGCAAAAGAGGGGGGAGAGCTCAAAAGAGGGGGAGAGAGTGCAAAAGAGGGGGGAGAGAGCGCAAAAGAGAGGGGGAGAAAGCGCAAAAGAGAAGGGGGAGAGAGCACAAAAGAGAAGGGGGAGAGAGCGCAAAAGAGGGGGGAGAGAGCGCAAAAAGAGGGGGGAGAGAGCGCAAAAGAGGGGGGAGAGAGAGCAAAAGAGGGGGAGGAGAGAGCAAAAGAGGGGGAGGAGAGAGCAAAAGAGGGGGAGAGAGAGCAAAATAGGGGAGAGAGAGCAAAAGAGGGGAAAGAGAGCAAAATAGGGGAGAGAGAGCAAAAGAGGGGGGAGAGAGCAGAAGAGGGAAGAAAGAACGCAAAAGAGAGGGGGGAGAGAGAGGGAGCAAGGGTTGGAACTGCGGTACTTAAAAATTGGCCCGTGTACACGGGCTTTAGGACTAGTCTGTCATAAATTGATAAAATCGTTATTTTTTCTGCAACTTATTTGTGCACTTCTTCATACAGAAACATAATTGCTTTGCTTTATTTAATTAATTTATATCTTGTGTAAAAAGGCTATCTCATATTACTGTATTGCTGCTCTGATGCTGATTAAAGGGACATTAAAGTCAAAATTAAAGGTATATGATTCAGATAGAACAAGAAATTTTAAACAACTTTCAAATTTACTTCCATTATCAATTTGTGCTCACTCTGTTTATATGCACATTTTTTGAGGCACCAGCTCCTACTAAGCATACTAAGGGACAGTTCAAAATGTATACGTATATGAGTCTGTTATTGGCTTATGGCTATCACATGAAACAGGGGGCAGGGTAATGGAAGCAATCTTTGAAATTGCAGAGTAAGCATTATTGCAGTCTTTTTTGCTGTGCATTTGTGGATTATGCATTTATACTGTATTTAATAATATTTTAACAATGTGTTTAATTTCTTTGCAATAGCACAACAGTAAAAAACTGTAAGTTAGAACATTTATGTTTTGCAATTTTATATCCATTTACGTGCATCAGTATATTTACACATGGCACATTGAGAGAGAAAAAACAGACAAGGAGTAAAGGCAAATGTAGAAATGAGCACTCTATAATGCAAATGAGGAGAGGTAGATGAATAATATGGATAAAGGATAGTGCTACATAAAAAGCACAAAAGGATGGCCACTTTGTGGACCTTGGTTGATCCTCAGATTGGACAAGTCTGCTATTAAGCACATTTTCCTCCTATTATAAAGTACTTCACAGCAGAACCCTCACAGCCCGGTCTCACCCGGTGCTCTGGCGTCCCCTGGTGCAGATCCTATCACACGGACTAAAACTGCCAGTTGTAAACTGGCCCCTCCCTCACCTCACACACACAGCTCTCCCTCCTTTACAACTTCATTGACTCCAAACTGCCAGGAGCCAGCCCCCAGAGTGAGATCAGAGCATTGATCTGCCCTGCTCAAAAGACAGGGGAAAAATACCTTCTCAAAGAAAGCAAGACGGAGATTAAAGACTCACTGCAGAGCAAAACATTAGCAAGTTACTGACCAGCATGGCACTCACTGCAGCATGCTGCTTTGCACTTCAGTTCTGCAGCATCCTTTTCTTTATTTTTGCAGAAATTGATGCTGGTGAGAAGCAGGAAGACAGTCTGTACATGTGGATTGATGCTCACCAAGCAAGAGTTTTAATAGGTATTTAGATTTCGTGCTCTTTATTCAGCATACCTATTATTATTTCTCATTTAAGAGTTTTGCCTGTTATTTATTATAGGCAAATCTGTAAAGGCAATCATTTGTATCCTATGAAAGTTAATACTATAATGTTTTGTTGTGAAAACATCATAGCATATAGTTCTAACCTAGTATTCTAAATTTAAACATCACATGATAGAGTTTAATTATTTTTTTTAATATTTTCTGGAAAGGGTTCGAAGAAGATATTTTGATTGTTTCTGAAGGAAAAATGGCTCCATTTACTCATGATTTTAGAAAAGCACAGCAGAGGATGCCAGCAATACCTGTAAATATACAGGCTATGAATTTTACTTGGCAAGCAACTGGGCAGGTAAGTCATTTATGTCTTCTACAGTGATGCCAGCCTTTAATTCTCAGTAAATCTATTCTGCATAAAATAAAATATATAATTAGACTTCTGGATAGAACTATAAATTGTGTATGCATCAAATAAAGCATAAACTATATTGTAGTGTTATACAGCAATATTCTTATAGTAATTGCTAAATCTACTTTAGAAATGTGTTAATATAAACCTTTAAACAGTCCTATAATTTCACTTGTAAGAGTTACACTTTTGTAATATCTATCTATCTATATTGTGCTTGGTTCCTGGTCTGTTGAAACTGCATCTGGTCCTCAATATTTTGGATGGTGCTTAAATTTTATATAACTTTGTTTATAGGATTGTTTATAGGCTTTAGTTATTGGATTTTTAAAAAAAATCTATAATATTAGAATTTTAAACATAGTTGCTTTGGAGTCAAGATTTGCATGCTAATAAAGGTAGCACTAATAGGGATTGCCATACTTTTATTATGCAACTATTAAAAGGGTACAAAGAAAACAGGCACATATAAATTACACCTACATTTAGGAAACTCTGGGATAGACACTGTTCTATTTTAAAAGATTATCAATACTTTTTTTTACTTAAGCATTTCTGCTTAAATCTATGCAGATTTTTGTACTTAACCTCTGTGATAAGATTTTCAACTAGAGTACCAAATGCCCCTTTATGTGCATATTTAAACTAAATTATTGGAATAATATGGTTTTTATAATATGCACAGTACAATGTCAATTATAGCTATTGGGAAGTAAATAAAAACCCATTTAAGGGATGTTTTTTCCAGTTTGTTTTATTGATGATATGGGATTTTGGGGATGTCATGTGGTTTATTGAAATTTTATGAAAGTAATATCATTAATCAGTTCCCAAAACAGTTGCTCTACTCATAAAAGCCAGCTGTTTAAACACTAAAGTCTCTATGTATATATGTCACACGTAGCAACTTGAAGGTGAAAAAATGTAAACATCTCTTTCAAGTATATCCAAAAATAAGATATTCACAGCTACATGGATACCAGCTATGCACATACCTTATCTCACTGGTGTGACCATACTGACTTAAAGGGACAGTCTAGTATAAATTAAACTTTCATTATTCAGATAGGACTTTTAATTTTAATCAACTTATCAATTTATTTTTATCATCAAATTTGCTTTTTTCTCTTGGTATTCTTAGTTTAAACTAAACCTAGATAGGCTCATATGCTAATTTCTAAGCCTTTAAGGGCTGCCTCTTATCACAGGCTTTTTAAATCTCTTTTCAACACACAGAAACAGAAAGAACACGTGGGCCATATAGATAACACTGTGTTCAGGCACAGGGGGTTATTTAAGATCTAGCACAAAACAATGCTAAATTTAAGATAATAGATGATAAACAGTCACAGTCATGTGATCAGGGGGCTGGAAGAAGATGCTTAGATACAAGGTAATCACAGAGGTAAAAAGTATATTAATATAACTGTGTTGGTTATGCAAAAGTGGGGAATGGGTAATAAAGGGATTATCTATCTTTTAAAACAATAACAATTCTATGGTAGACTGTCCCTTTAAGAAACATGGCATATTTATTCAGTACATTTTTTTATTTTAGTACATTTTTCTTTATTTTTTTCCTACCAAAACAGTAGATGGCCTTGTCTGACTTGGTTTTCATTGGTCTGGCCTTTTAGCTTCATCAAATAGAAATAAAATATGATGCAGTTAAAATAATCAATTACAACTGATTTCTAATAAAGGGCACATTTATGTACCATGATTACGTCAGTAATTTTAATAGTTCTGCAATTGCTTAATATTTGCAGCACAAATGTTTTCCTAATAGAATGGTGATGACTTTGGAAAAAGCAAAGGTAACTGTTCTTTTACAGACTTCATGACCTCTAGAGATTTACAGTAAGCTATTCACTGTGGTACATGTCACCAAATAGAGGAAATACCTTGTTTTCTGACCTCTAGCAGAGTTTCCAAGGCGGAATGTGAATATGTTTACATTCTGTGGGTATGACTTTTTTTTCTAAGGGGGTTCACATATCAAAAGTGTGGCTTCCAGCCTTTAATATTGAGATCCTGTACTTCTGTGGTATTTTGCATCTTGGTGTTGTAGACTTGCCACCAGGGATCAAAGCATAATGCTGCTGAGATCCCACTTCATTTAGTAGAGGAAGCATGTGCTTGCCATCTGTTGTATCTGATAGAAAACAGCGGTAAACGTCTCAAACTTTAGCCAAAAAAGGATTGAGTGCTCAGAGGAGATGAGATTGAGGCACCTTGTACACTACATCTGGTTCCTATAGTATTTTACATTTGTATAAATGTAAAAATACATAGCCTCTGTTTTTCAAATCAGTGCACATGCTATCATTAAGGTCATGTAGTGAGCAATACATACAGGGTATATGCAAAGCATGAGACAGATCATTTATAGGTTTATTGCCACAATAGGCAATATATCAATTTAGATCTACTGCAACTATTTTAATGTATCTTAGAATATTCTTCCTACATTTGTAGTATACAGCGTATTTGACAAAAGTCATGAGAATCTGCATCATACAACAGAAATCTGTTGCTTAATCACTGTTTTCAGAAAAACAAGGGCAGCCGGAAAACGCCAGTTTAAAATGTGCTTGTATCTCCACTACCAATCATTTCAAATGGCAAACATAAAGTCTATTTAATAATGTTTAAAAAGGGCCAGATGTAGTGCTCTAAACATAATTAAAATCTTTAATTTGCAAAATGCTAACAGATGCCATAGCTCTAAATTTTGTTAGCACATTTCAACATGACACAGAAACAGACCCTAAATGTACTTAAAAAGACACTTATTTTTTTGTTGTTACTAGTACATCTCTGAGGATGCTTCATATTTATAGTTTTGTCATATAAGATTTAATGCTTTATTTATGCAGCAACATGATGTTACAAAATAAATCACAGACTCACTGTAGATCAAAGAGATTAATAAGCCACTGGCTTTAGTTAAAATGCTGTCCAGTTAGTATGATATATGCTCCTTGTAAACATATATAATATGCTGTATATTTAATTAAAAGAATTACCAACACAAATAAATGCATAATATAAATGATAAAAAGAATGACAAGTTTTATGTAGAAAAAGAAAAAAAACTATGATCCGATCACACTGCTCTTTATAAAGTTTCAAAAGTTGGCAATTTGTGAAGTATGTTGATTGTATTGGCACCTGTGTGATTACTGCGGCAAAAGTGTCTATTCTAAAGGATGAATAAATAAGGTTCTGGCCCTCTGAGTGAAGCAATAATAAACACCCAGGGGTGTCTGCATCAAGTAGCATGGAGTGAGCAAATCAATATATGTTTCATGCTTTGTATATTACTGGTTACTGTATCCTAATGCAAAAATAAAACAATCTGAGAGATTGCAACATTAATATATACAAAGTAATGATAGAAATAGCCGAGATACTCAGTTTATATGGAGGACATAGTGGTGCATTAGCCACAAACTGACTTAATATGTTTGTGCCAAGACTTGTATTTCAAGCACTAAAGGCAAACAGCCGACTTAATTTGATCTGCCCTTTGCCCTGCCAGTGTTTACAGTCTGCAACGTTATACTTCTCATTAGAACAATTCCAACGCAATAGTATGTTTAGATCTATTTTTTACTTGTCTGCATGGATTTTATAAAATATATAAAAAAAGACCAAAAAAAAAAACAACTTTTGAAGTTGTTTTCTATATTTGGACCCTTGTAAGTCACCATATCATATTTTACCTGTATATATATATATATATATATATATATATATATATATATATATATATATATATATATATATATATATATATATATATATATATATATAAATACAGGTATATACACAGTAGTTAAATGTTCCATGAGCTATTTTTAGTGTGAAACAGGCTCAGTGTATTTCTCATCTCATTAATACTCTACATAAAGCTACAAGTCAGATAAAATATATAAAAAATATACTTGTTTGCATAAACCCCACTGTTCCCAATCCTCATCAACGCCTATTTATTAGTTAGCTGTCTGCTAACAACTGCTTACCTTGTCTTTTATAAGATTCCTCTTTAGACAAATAATATTTTTTTCCTTTGGCACACGTTAGTTATGAATGACACTGTACTTCTGATCATTAGAAGCACTTGTAAATTTACTGAAGTAGCAAACTTAATATGCAAGACGGTTTCTATAATATCCACAATTCTCTCTCCTGTTTGTACCAATTTACAAGCACATGCATTTGTTTTAAAGAGACACTAATTGTAATATTTATCTCTATATTGTTTCAAGACAGATTCACAATTAAAAGGACACGAAACCCCAATTTTTCTTTCATGATTCAACTAGAGAATACAATTTTAAAAAAGTTTCTAATTTACTTCTTTTATAAAATTAGCTTTGTTCTTGTGTTATTCTTTGTTGAAGAGATACCTAGATAGGTAGTGTGCGCATGCCTGAAGGAAATAGTGCTGCCATCTAGTGCTCCTGCTAATGTATAACATTGTTGCAAAACTGCTACCATATAGTGCTGCAGACACGTGCACACTCCTGAGCTTACATCCATTGGATTGTGGTTTATTTTATTTATTTATTTATATTTTTAAACACATTCACCTCTTTTACTGTTTGTGTAAGTCATTCTAAAGAGTTAAACATGTTGTCAGTGTTGTATTCCTGGAATTCCCTCATTCTGTTCCAAATGAGGATGAAGCCAGTAATTGAAGCATGCATAGGGTTACGAGGTTTGCAGTATTCGACTGGACAGTCCAGTATTTTAGCAACCTGTCCAGTAAAATCTTCACAAAAATACTGAGCACTGAAATGTCCATTTTTTTTAAGTCGCTGAATGTTTGCTAATTATAAAAAGCCTCCTATAGCGAAATGCATTACAAATATGAAGCAGAAAGAAGTGAGTGGAAGTCAATGGGGTCAAATCGCGTTTGTTTACATATGTTACTGGCAGCCAAAGAGGTAACATGATTGATTTGTAAGTTACTGGCAGCCAAGGGGTTGAATTACTGCTCAATTATGAAAATTATATATTGTGGGATGAAGTGTGCGGGTAAGGTAGAGCTTTTATTGGGGCATTTTGTGAACCCACCTACCATTACACCCAGTCACACCCAGTCACAGATTGTCCAGTATTTTTGTGGAGGACAACTGGCAGCTCTAAGCATATGCAAGTATGGATTTGTTTCGTTTGCTCACCAGCTGTATTCTTATCTAGAATGGCACAGGCGCTCTGACTATAGATTTAATACCAAAATCCTTTAACAAATTCAAACATATTATTGTTACAATAGAATGTACTTTTAAACAATGAAACTGTAATTAGAATGTGGGCTTTTAAAAAGAGTTAAAAATCTCATTAGAAATTTAAGTTTAGTCCCTGTGTGAGAGAACCCTCTGTTCTCTGTATTTTTTTTCTTTCTTTTTTTGTGTGAAAGTGAATGGCACAGACAGTCAAAAGTCATACTGCCCACCCCATTCTTCTGTAGCATGGCTTGGCTTACTCGAATAAGGTAGGTTGCACTTCTATAATGAAACAAAGTAAAAATCCTCTTGTATGAAAATAACAAAAGCGACCTACAGGTTAAAGGTATCAATAGCTAACTGATAGTGGATACTGAGGTCCCTTCGTCAGGCAGAGATGAAAGGAACAGGCAGCCACACCCATATAATGCTTCTTCAATTTATTAGACTCATAGGCAGCAGTACAAAGAAAATGCCCGACCTCAGTGTCCACTATCAGTTAGCTATTAAAGGTATCACTTGTATATTGCTTTTGTTAATTTCTTACAAAGGGTTTGATGCAGACAATATGGTTTCTTATAGCTTTTAATACCTACGCAAAAGAGAAAAAAAATAGCTGAAGAAGACTTTCATGAAACTTTCATTAATCGGACAAGGCATGCAACAGCTTTCCAATTTACTTTTATCATCAAATTTGCTTTGTTCTCTTGGTATTTTTTTTTTTTTTAAAGCTAAACCTAGGTAGGCTCAAACTGATTTCTAAACCGGTGAAAACCGCCTCTTATCTCATTTGCATTTTGACAGTTTTTCACAGTTAGACAGTGCTAGTCCATGTGTGTCATATAGATAACATTGTGCTCACTCCCGTGGAGTTATTTAGGTGTCAGCACTGATTGGCTAGAATGCAAATCTTTCAAAAGCACTGAGATAAGGGGGCAGTCTGCAAAGGCTTAGATACAAGGTAGTCGTAGAGGTATAAAGTATATTAATATAACCGTGTTTTTATGCAAAACTTGTGAATGGTTAATATAAGGATTATCTATCTTCTTAAAAAAAAAAACATTGTGGACTGTCCCTTTAACATTAGATTTGAAGGGACAATGAGAGATAATAAATATATTTGTTTGGATTTCTAACTGCAGACCATGCATACATCAAGTTAATATCAAGGTCAATACAGGTAGCAAAAGAATAGGTAAACAAGAATGCCTCTATAGCACAATAGTAGCGTGAGTATTCAAATGTATAGTATATACAAATACATAAAATTTAACTTTTATATTTTAAAAGCATATGTTAGTAGACAGCAATGAGAACTGGAATTTGCTGCCCTACAATAGATTAAAAACACTACAATGCTAGTTGCGTGAATGTAATCAGTATATAAGTAAACCGTGGCAAATTATTTTTATTTCAATATATACATTGAGTGATATTAGATAAAGCGTTTGCAGAGTGTACAAACCCAAATATACTGATGTTTCTCAGTGGGATCAAAGGTAAAGAAAAAGTATATTGTAGCACACCCTGTTAGTGTGCTACCAACAGTGTATTGAAAAAGTAAAGTCCCAACTTTGTAATATACTAAAGGTTTATTATACTAAAAAATATTTGGCTAGATTACGAGTTGTGCGTTAGTCTGAAAAAGCAGCGTTAACAGGTCCTAACGCTGCATTTTCACTACCGGTGCTATTACGAGTCTTGCAGGTTTAGGGGCACCACAAAACGACTTACGTAAAGTTCGTAAAGTCTTTTTTCTATGGGACTTCCATAGCTCTGATATTATGAGTCTGTCCTGGGAGGCTAAAAAGTGAGCGGTACACCCTCTACCTCCAAGATCCCTAACGCATTTAAAAGTCAGTAGTTAAGAGTTTTATGGTACAACGCCGTAACATAAAACTCATAACTAAAGTGCTAAAAAGTACACTAACACCCATAAACTACCTATTGACCCCTAAACCGAGGCTCTCCCGCATTGCAAACACTAAAATACATTTTTTAACCCCTAATCTGGCGCTCCGGACATCGCCGCAACTATAATAAACATATTAACCCCTCACTCACAAGTTCTCAGCTAAGATTTAAAAGACGTTGTACCTGGGCTTGTCCCATTTGGCCAGATGCGGTAACTAACCTTTCCATTTTTGCTTTTAAATCTTAGCTGAGAGCTTGTATTAATTTGTTTTGTAATTTTCCCTATGGTTCTTGCACCCAGACCTGTTTGGGGTTAACTGCCTGTGACTCTGGGGACAGCACAGCTTCCTGTGAGTGCCCGTGAGCACCCACGGCTGAGCATGTTGCAGGGTGATGGGATGTGTACCCGGTCCGGTATGAGAGTGCAGTCCCCTTCCGTGTTTTGTATATATCTAGGGTGATTACATAAGCCCGTGCACCCTTCCCTTGTTCCCAGTTTGTTTAGATTTGAGAGCTTGCATTATGTGGCTGTTTTAGGGTCCCAGGTATTGGAAAGGACCTTGATGTGGTACCTGGGCTTGTCCCATTTGGCCAGATGCGGTAACTAACCTTTCAATTTTTGCTTTTAAATCTTAGCTGAGAGCTTATAAGTGAGTGCTGGACTTTCTCTGTGTGTTGTATTAATTTGTTTTGTAATTTCCCTATGGTTCTTGCACCCAGACCTGTCTGAGGTTAACTGCCTGTGACTCTGGGGACAGCACAGCTTCCTGTGTGTGCCCATGACCACCCAGGGCTGAGCATGTTGCAGGGTCATGTGATGTGTACCCGTCTGGTATGAGAGTGCAGTCCCCTTCCGTGTTTTGTATATGACTGGGGTAATTACATAAGCCTGTGCACCCTTCCCTTGTTCTCAGTTTGTTTAGATTTGAGAGCTTGCATTTTGTGGCTGTTTTAGGGTCCCACGTATTGGAAAGGACCTTGACGTGGTACCTGGGCTTGTCCTATTTGGCCAGATGCGGTAACTAACCTTTCCATTTTTGCTTTTAAATCTTAGCTGAGAGCTTGTAAGTGAGTGCTGGACTTTCTCTGTGTGTTTTTATATATATATATATATATATATATATATATATATATATATATATATATATATATATATATATATATATATATATATATAGATAGATAGATAGATAGATAGATAGATAGATAGATAGATAGATAGATGTTTTGCTAGTTTTCTGGGGGAATTTGTGTAAACTACACTTCCTCAACATTCATGGTCCATATTCTCTTCTGGGGACAAAAAAATTATATTTGTAAATAAGATTTTAGACTAAATGAAACTTTAGAATGTAAATTATTATTAGTCTTGTACTTAAGGCCAGCTGAAACTCTGATGACTATTAAAACAGATGGTACAAGGTCATTAGATAGGAATAAGGACATCATGAAAGTATGATCTGAATTATTTTTCTGTAATTATAAATAAAAAATGTAATATTGTTTAGTCTAAAAAATCTTGGCTTGAGCTGAAAAGGATACAATGTTCTCACAAAATAAAGAGTTCAATTTTTTTTTTATTTTCATTGTTTACCAGAATCCTAAGGAGACTGGCCTTAAAGGGATATGAAACCTAGAATTTTGCTTTATTGATTCAGATAGAGTAGGCACTTTTAAACAACGTTGCAATTTACTTCTATGATTAATTTGCTTTGTTCTTTTGCTATCCTTTGTTGAAAAGAATACCAAGGTAAGCTAAGGAGCAGCAAAGCACTTCTGGGAGCTAGCTGCTGATTGGTGGTTGGACATACAGTTGTATGCAAAAGTTTATGCACCCCAAAATATAAATAATTGGGTGTTTGGATCAGCAATTTCATTTTGATCTATCAAATAACTGAAGGACACAGTAATATTTCAGTGGTTTATTGGATTAACAGAAAATGTGCAATATGCATCAAAACGAAATTAGACAGGTGCATAAATTTGGGCACCCCAACAGAAATATTGCATCAATATTTAGTAGAGCCTCCTTTAGCAGAAATAACAGCCTCTAGACACTTCATAACATCTCCAGTTCAGTTATGTTTGATGGTTGCTGAGCATAGACAGCCCGCTTCAAATCAACCCACAGATTTTCAATGATATTCAGGTCTGGGGACTGGATGACCATTCCAGAACATTGTACTTGTTCCTCTCCATAAATACCAGAGTAGATTTTGAGCAGTGTTTTGGGTCATTGTCTTGTTGAAATATTCATAGTAAAAAACAGATAAGGGGAGCTGTAGTTAGTATCTATTTTATTAATAAACAATGTTTATTGTTAAAATGTAGAATGTTATAAAAGCAAATAATGTAGATATAAATGTGTATTGTTTAGGTATTACAATAGCTCAGTTTATGTAATAACTTTGTAGAGTGAGCAGTAGGTGACTTTACTTCTAAGATAAAGTGAAGACTGTATTTGGGAATATTTACTTACTAGAAGTATTCATACAATTAGAAAAGATACAATATATAAGTAATAAACCAATTTTAATATAATATTAAGATATTAAAATAAAGGACATTAGAGTGACAACGTTGTCTAAAAATAGCTAAACAATAAGAGCTCAAAAATAATATAGTTAAAAAGTTCCTTCTTTTAAAAGGTTCCCTGTTTGACAGTTCTCTTTACGGTTCCCTTGAAACTGATTTATCTCACTGCAGTGGATATATTATTTCTGCCTGTATTGGCGTAGTGAGTAATCGGCTTTTATTCAAACAGAATTTAAAATCTGAATTTAGATAACTCTCTTGATATGAAGACCTCAAGGCCGATGGCCCATATGAGCAGTCAATATCCTTAGCTGAAACAATATATAAAAAGTACCTTTGTGTGGTGTGTCTCACACTTCTGCTCTTAGCAAATTTCAAACTGCAATGGAAGCGGACTGGACGTATAGCCGCCCTCCCGGTCACGTGTGTCGTGACTCGCTGGCGTTAGAGCTGAATGGAAAGTATGATGATTTGAACAGCTGAGCCTCTCCTCTAAGTTGTTATATCGTTTTCTTGGAGGCTTTAAAATAGAAAAACGTTCTGGAGGGGTATATACAATACCAGTGACGTGTTGAGTGCTATTAGTAATAGCTAAGGACCAGATGAGAGAATGTTGTCCGTTCACACCTTTGTAATGTAACGGAATCCTGGTAATGTGGATCAATGTAGTAGTGGTTGGTAAGAATTGATCTTTCACAAATTCGCAGATAAGAATCCCAGACAGGGTTAATTTATGAGAGCTGATGAGTTCACAGCCGTTACTGTATCATTTAGCAGCACACAAAGTCCGGTAATGATACGAACGCTGTGCAAATGTTCAAATGGCTCTAATGAGGCTTTCAAAAGTTCAGAGAGTTAAAACTGTGTGATTCAAACACAGTGTAACGTGGTAATGTTGGGCAGATCTACACGTTTCGGCCATAGCCTTTATCAAGGCTACGGCCGAAACGCGTATCCTTGAAATATTCAGCCCCGCCGTAACTTCAACTTTGTGACTGATTCCTCAACATTATTCTCAAGTATCTGCTGATATTGAGTGGAATCCATGCGACCCTCAACTTTAACAAGATTCCCAGTACCGGCACTGGCCACACAGCCCCACAGCATGATGAAACATCCACCAAATTTTACTGTGGGTAGCAAGTATTTGTCTTGAAAACAAAGGGTATAACCCAATAGGGGGCGCTAGTATGAATGTTATACAATATATATGTGTGCCCACGTAGTCATATATAAATGTTTTAGAACGTCAATCGGCAGATTACTGGTATAGCATAGATACAATACTGGTGTGTGTGAGCACACTACTATATACCACAGTCCTGGATCAAAGGTGGATAACAAAGACAGAAAGTCCAAGGAAGTCCAATATGGTACAGGTATCTGTCTTCTGAAGGCAGCACTCTATCTTCACCCTCCAAAGGTTAATAAATCTAAAATCAAACACAAGGAAAGAGGCGCCGTATGTGTGAATCTGAAACAGCCAACATCAGATATAAAACATGTGCAGGGTACTCACAATCTGGAGAGGCACTCTGATGTGCCTATAGGAGCGGGCTGGTATTCACAGCACACCAGCTGGCTGATACGGCAATCCCTGGTATCCAAGGTAGAAGATTCTGTGTCTAGACGAACTGTGTATGATGTGTCCAGCAATATAGAAGCAGGAGCTAGGTGCAAACAAAGGCACACCACTGTAAATTTGCAATCTGTGCAGGGTACTCACATTCTGTGGCGGCACTCAATTGTGCCAATAGAGACAGGCTGGCTTTCTCAGCAACCCAGCTGGCTGTATAGGGAATGAAGCAGGAAGATCTACAGCATTCAGGATGAACAGGTAGCTCAGGAATGATCAAATGGTATGTTCCTGGCAAACATGTACCTTAGAAATATTAAAAACAAATCTATGAAACATAGTGTACCTAGGCATGTTTGCCAGGAACATACCGCAGGGAGATGCAGATTTAAAATCACCCCATTAGAAAGCATTCCACCTAGCCGCACATATAACAGGTTTTCACGACTCAGACAAAGAGAGACCTACTGGATCTATAGGTTCAAAACGTTGTTCCCATTAGGTCTCAATGAAGTGATAGATACCGCTAGCTTTGTATGATTTCGTGCATATCTTTGTGAACCGGAGTTTAATCCTATGTTGATACCTGCTCACTTCTCTACACATATCTAAATATATTAATTTATGTAGCTATATAGGGCTACATTCATATACAACATATCATTATTTGGGGATGGATAATGAGAATAGTATGTCATACAGATTCCTATACACCCACCTAACTTACAAGTTTTCTCTTTATAGATCACTTTAGATTTAGTATAACCACTATGTAAAATCTTAGCTTTCACTACCACAGCAATTGTTGATGATTGTTTAGGTACCACTTTATTTTATTTTTATATTATGAGGACCATGTCTGTCTAATATGATCAGGAAGCCTCTCTTATTGTTTTTATATGATATATGATTTATTGTCAAATGGGATAGGTTATAAGTAGGTGTTTATTTTGTATCATTATGTCATCTTTTACATGACAATTATCGATAAGGTCTTACGACAATCTGAGTATCACTTTTATTATTGGCACTAGTATGGTTAGCACTGTCTAAGTAGGTGAGCACTGTTTATTATGGTCATATGCATATAGTTTTCTAATTAATGACCGTTTCAGTAACACTTTAATTAATGGCACTGGTAGGGTTAGGAGTGTTGAGTGATAGAGGATTGATAGGATATTGTATCTTTATTATTAAGGTTCTCAACATGTGAAGCAATTTTTTGCACACAGTACATTATATATCAGTAGCAAATGTTGTTATACAATACAACACAGGCTAGTTAGTGGTTTTAATTTTAATAGATTATCACACATGTCATGAACATTTATTATAAATAATAGTGAGCTGTGAGTACATTGACTATCGGCATAGACCACCAGATATGGTGGTTCTGGTTACGCCCAGGGGGTCTTCTTATGTCCCGCTTTGGATTTGAGCCCAGATATTGGGACACTGGGTGGAGATACACTTGTGGACTTGTGTAGCGATATATGTGTATATATTTTTTTGAGTGTATCTCTTGTTGTCGATGGATGCCACTTTTGTGGTGTCGCCCACTATGTACCTGTTAGCACCATGGTTTGACAGACAGGAGTGGCTGCTGATGTCAGAGGAATGTTTTTGGCCATGGGAGCGAGTGCATTCATTTGTGGGAGGGTTCACGGTAGTATTTTGACAGCTCCGTGACGTGGTGGGGAGGCGTGTCCTGTTGTAGATTGACCGCGGATGGGAGAGACATCCCCTCTGTCGGTACTTGTGCGGGAGCAGCATTTAGTCTTTGACACTGTTCGTCACCTGAGCTGGCGCTGACAATGCGTGCAGCGTGCTGTGTGTACTGGGGGCATTAACTGAGTGCTTTGATTTATTGTTACGAATCTGAAAATCGGCTGATACACCATAGTGGGGGTGTGTAGCGGCTAACATTCAGGATTGGTCTGAAAGCTGGAGCCTATCAGCCTATGGCTTGCACTCACGTCAGACGCCAAACTATTACAGAAGATCGCTTATTTTTCATAATTCGGGTGGCGGTTCTCCACATAACACTAAATGGTTAAATTAGGCCAACAGCTATGAAAACATACAGTGAGACATAGAAGAACTATTAGGGAAATGCGGCATCTTGTACATATTATATATCAGTTACGCACGATGACAAACACCAGCAGACAGGTATGAATATGTGTTTTTCACTCTTTATGGCTAATATCAGATTCAATGAGGTATCACATTATCTGGGGATTGTATATGCAATATTATTAAACATACAGTCACGATATCATGATCTATAACTGGGGTAATTTCCAAAAAACACTTATAGTGCTTTCCCTTCCAGTGAATATAACACTTGTACAAGCCCAGTAAGCCTATCAGGATAAGGGATGAGAAGTGTTCAGGTGCATCAAATAATGGGCAATTAAACAAAGGGCTTCTGTGATTGGTCCCTTTTGGTATGAAGGGTGGGGCAGTACAGGTAGCTCAGATCTTTTTAAGATGTTTATGCAGAGATAGAATACATGCCTGAGGAAACGGTTGACACAGAGAAACGCGTTGCATGATATTTACTTATTGTATATGAGGGATATATGTATTTTTAATTGTTTGTAATTTTATTAAATCCTTTTTAACCATATAAACCTCATTGCATTTGATCATTCCTGAGCTACCTGTTCATCCTGAATGCTGTAGATCTTCCTGCTTTATTCCCTATACAGCCAGCTGGGTTGCTGAGAAAGCCAGCCTGTCTCTATTGGCACAATTGAGTGCCGCCACAGAATGTGAGTACCCTGCACAGATTGCAAATTTACCAGTGTACCCTTGCAGATTCACACAGTGGTGTGCCTTTGTTTGCACCTAGCTCCTGCTTCCATATTGCTGGACACATCATACACAGTCCGTCTAGACACAGAATCTTCTACCTTGGATACCAGGGATTGCCGTATCAGCCAGCTGGTGTGCTGTGAATACCAGCCCGCTCCTATAGGCACATCAGAGTGCCTCTCCAGAGTACCCTGCACATGTTTTATATCTGATGTTGGCTGTTTCAGATTCACACATACGGCGCCTCTTTCCTTGTGTTTGATTTAAGTATTTGTCTTGGAATGCTGTGTTCTTTTGCTGTCATGCATAACGCCCCTTGTTATGACCAAATAACTCAATCTTTGTTTCATCAGTCCACAGCACCTTCTACCAAAATGAAGCTGGCTTGTCCAAATGTGCGTTTGCATACCTCAAGTGACTCTGTTTGTGGCGTGTGTGCAGAAAGGGCTTCTTCCGCATCACTCTCCCATACAGCTTCTCCTTGTGCAAAGTGCGCTGAATTATTGAACGATGCACAGTGATACCATCTGCAGCAAGATGATGTTATAGGTCTTTGGAGGTGGTCTGTGAGCTATTTTTTACCGTTCTCACCATCCTTTGCCTTTGCCTCTTCGATATTTTACTTGGCCTGCCACTTCTGGCCTTAACAACAACTGTGCCTGTGATCTTCCATTTCCTCACTATGTTCCTCACAGTGGACACTGACAACCTAAATCTCTGCGATAGCTTTTTGTAGCCTTCCCCTAAACCATAATGTTGAACAATCTTTTTTTTCAGGTCATTTGAGAGTTGTTTTGAGGCCCCCATGTTGCCACTCTTTAGAGGAGAGTCAAAGAGAACAACAACTTGCAATTGGCCACCTTAAATACCTTTTCTCATGATTGGATGCACCTGTCTATGAAGTTCAAGGCATAATGGGCTCACCAAACCAATTGTGTGTTCCAATTAATCAGTGCTAGGTAGTTACAGGTATTCAAATCAACAAAATGACAAGGGTGCCCAAATGTATGCACCTGTCTAATTTCGTTTTGATGCATATTGCTTATTTTCTGTTAATCCAATAAACCTAATTTCACTACTGAAATATTATTGTTTCTTTTAGTTATTTGATAGATTGATTTGATATAGCGGATTTGATTGATTCGATATAGCGGATCAAGTCCGCTGCACATGGATAAATGCAGATAGCATACACTGTCCACATTTATCATTGCACCAGCAGTTCTTGTAAACTGCTTGTGCAATACCGCCCCCTGCAGATTCGCGGCAAATTGTCCGCTAGCACGGAGTGTCAATCAACCTGATCGTATTCGATCGGGTTGATTTCTGCCTGCGCCTCAGAGCAGGCGGACAAAATATGGAGCAGCGGTTGATAAATATGCCCCTAAAGCTCTAAAAGAAAAATAAATGGTAGCACAAATTTGAAATGTGCACAAAATGATAATAGCTTGGCTATTTTGAAACTAAACAATTAATTTAAAAATATGCTTTAAGCAGCAGTACCAAATCATTTTTCTTGACTGTGATGCAGGAAAATGTGTCATTGCAATACAGACTTAAAAGTTTTTAACTCATAGAAGTTATGGTCAAATATATACAAATATGCAGCTAAATGTAGCCACCAATCAGCAAGCGCTACCCAGGTTCTGAACCAAAAATGGGCCGGCTCCTATGCTTAAATTCCTGTTTTTTAAAATAAAGATAGCAAGAGAACGAAGAAAATTGATAATAGGAGTAAATTAGAAAATTGCTTAAAACTGCATGCTCTATCTGAATCATGAAAGAAAAAAAATTGGGTTTAGTGTCCCTTTAACTAGTGTGTATCTAATGTTTCTTTGAACAACATATGGTAAATGTCATAATATGATAATTAGTAGCACAAAAGTCTTATAATGTACCACATCCCCGCTACAGCTCTTCTACAATAAAACCTAGGGCTCGATAAAATAAACTTTGCCAGCTCAAACCTACTTTTTCTCTCCTACACTCGTCTCGAAGGGCTGCCCTGGTGGAATGATCGTAAAAAGGGGCAGTCCCTGCGAGTGGCGAGATGGCTCCTATTAAAAGTAATGGAGCTCCCTGGATAGGGACACTTCACTCCTTAAAACAAAGTTAGCAGTTTCAGGAGCTCTTTAAAATGAAAATCCTGCAGCCAATAGAACTCACATTATGCTGCATAGAGCATCTTACATTCACCTATATTTTTTTTTTTTTTTTTTTTATTGAAGTTCAAATAAAAGCTTACATGCATGTCATGTCATCAAAACAAAAACATAAAGATTACCTGGAAAGAAACAAACATGCAATAGGAAATTAAGGCAAGCAATACACATTAATGACTTATTATGGGGGTATAGAGGAAATGCTTTTCTATCATGACTGTGTATTTCCTGATCATTGCTTAAGGTCACGCGTGGGCCCCTTATCAAAATAGAGATTGTAAAGCTATAAGAGGTACCTTCTGTCTGAAAGAGACCACTCTAAGATCCCAAATGATGAACTTCTATTTTATTTTTTATTTGTCAGTTCTTAGAGCTCTTGCAATGAACTATTCCTTCATAGTGTATATTTGCATTTATGGCAAGAACTGTTGTAGTATAGCTAGTATTAAGGGTGCGGCATAGGCGAGAGAAGCCACAAAGCTAGCCCTCCTAGAATAGGAGGTACATTCTTTAACTGGGGGGGGGAGGTGGTAGGCTGTATATAATGCATAAGGTTTATAACGTAAGAGACCAAAGTCAAAGAGTAAGGTAAAACAATCGATAAACTATATATATATAGGGTTAGCACATATGAAATGAGATACTTACAAATAAATTCCCTATTTAGAAGGCTCAGACATGAAATGGTTACTATGAGCTCACGTAATGGGGGCTAGCATATTCATTGAACTGGTTAAATAGTTCTCTGTACGTCAAGTATGATATAAAATTACAATTAATACCAAATAAACTCACAGGTAGTGCGATATATTTAAAGGTGACATATTTGTTATATAATTAAAACCCCAAGAGGGCTGAGAGTAATACAGAGGCTCCTGAAACATAGTAAATGAATAATAAAGCTAATGAAATAAGATTCTGACACCACCAACAAAGTTCTATATATATCAGGAATCTTTCTGCAATTGACACAGCTGAAAATAGTATTAGCAAGATAGGGCAAATTTAGAATATTTAGTGTCAACTTGGTGAAAGAATATTAATGCGCACTATAGTATAGTGTAAATTTTCTGTGCTGGCCAACTTAGGAGAGGAGGCGTTCTCAGGACTTTTTATATAATACTCAGGCTAGGGTAAAGCGAGTATAGAAAGTATTTGCATGGACAACCCAAATTCAGAGCTAAATTAGTTTCTTATGTCCTACTAGGTATAAATGCTAGTTATATAAATATGTATATGCATGGTGCATCACCCCGGCCGCAGGTCATGCAGTACCACACATTAGTTCTACAGTAAAATAATAAGACACTCCTCTTGCCTGCTCCTTCTGGATAAAACTGTGCAGGACAAGTGCAATAAGGAGCTAGTATAAAGGTGAACAGCTAAATTAGGTTTAGTAGGGTGGTCCCAGTAGCATTAAGATTAGGTTTTGTAGAAAAAAAAAAGGAAGAAATAAATAAATAAACCCCTGCCTGCTAAGTTGCAGTGATGTTCATAGGGATACATAGAACTGAGCTAAACAAGCCTATAGTCCTTAAGGGTATAATCAGATAATGTGATAACATCCTCAGTATATACAGTGTGAGTCCGTCCATGTTCTATCATCACATAGGGAGCTTTTATATATATCTGGTCTATCCTAGATCCTTAATAGTTTAAGTAGAAATCTCACATCTGTTAGTGGATACAAATAATAGTAATACACATAGTAATACTTAACCAAAACAGAACTGAAAAACTTTTTGTACAGTACCCAACAAGTATTAATTGTTTAATTTTGTGAAATATAACTATAAAGTTCTCCAAGGAGAAATATAGTATTAGAGTTCAATGGTGTAGCAGTATAAGAAGTCACCGGCCATTCGGCCTTATCTTGCACCTGCCTGTCAAGTTTAGTGGTGTCCCAAACGAAATACTGGTTAAAGTCTCCCGGTTATCCTGCTAAAGTTTTTGGTTATAGCGGTTATGCCATGGATAGGGTAGAGAGACAATCCCCCGGGGTCCCACTGCCGCTTCTGCAAGTTTGTGCAGCGATAGCAGCAGCATGGATGTTGGGCTAAAAGCCAAGGATGACTAAACGCAGGGCCTCTCAGATAACGGTGCCGCTTGTGAAGGTAAAGAAGACACAGTGGGTTTGTTACTTTCTGGAGAACCCAATGCGGCAATGACCCACAATTTGTAGGATAGCGCCATCCGAACTTGCCGACTTTAGATAGAGGGAGTCTCTGGGTCTCAGAAAAACCCCGGTAGAATAGCTGGTAGTCGGGTATCTGTTGTAGTTCCCCCTCCTCGGTGTACAGATACATGCCTGATTGTTGCGTTGCTCTTAGCCCACATATCTCAGCTCCAGTTGCCAATCTTTTACCGGAATCCGGAATTCTGGTGTGTATAGGAGCCTTTGTGTTGCCAAATAGCAAAGTATGCTCTGCTCCCAGCAGCAAAGATGGCGACCGACCACACTCCATTAAACCAACTGCGACATCACTATTCTGTTCGCCCGTGGTCAGGGCACCTGAGGAGATGGTTCGAGTTGTAATGGCCTTAAAAGCTTTGTCGACTGCGCCCAAGAGAATGTCATTATGTCGATTCAGCAAGTTCCTTATCTGATTTAATATGTTCCTTACTCTCACACCCCAGGGTAATGCAGACTAGAAAGCGTGGGTTATAGAGATAAAAAAAAAATAGCGTATGAAGCTTTGAAAGATTCACCGAGGGGGGAATGATGTTAGTTCACTGCATATATTTCAGGGATAGGGTCCAAAATGAGTAAAATAAGTATTATAGCCTTTGAAACAGGTAAATATATCAGGAGCTCAGGCAAGATACGTCTTGTCTCGGTGGTTGCTGGCTCCGCCCCCATTCGCCTATATTTTAGTATGGATTTGTTTTTCTATTGGGGTTATAAGTGTTCGTATTGCCTTTTAGTTGGCGATAAAAAAACTGAGATCTGCAGTGTGAAAATCTTTATAGAATTACACTGGGATTAGAGAGACATTTTCATATACACCAATGGAATGCCCATTTTCAGACCAGTTTACGGAGAAAACAACAACTGCACTTTGTATTTTGTATTTATAAGTACACATTTCTGTGTGATTTTTGCACATCCAGTGTACTAAAATTACGATTTACGCTGTGCATATTTCATTTGATTTATTCCAGTGTAAATTACATTCAAATTTAACTTTTTTGTTAAAATACGATTTTTGGTGAAGAAATTTGTTACGATTTTTGATGCACTTTAACAATACAATTTTTTCCCCTGCATATTTTTGTGTGAATGGTTAAAATATTTGTTTTGTATGATGTTTAAAATAAGAATTTTATTGTGGACATTTCATATGAAAATCCAGTATACGCCCCTTAGTGAGACACCCTGTTTTCAGGGTAAAAAGTGGCTTTAGATCATTCCACCAGGGAAATAGAAGGACTGGTGAGCATTCTTTAATAATCTCGCGAGCCCAGAGAGCTTTCCATCATCGAGCCCTTAGACACAAACACAAATTCTAAAATAAAACATAAATCGAAGCGTCGCCTTGTGCAGGTCAACAGGTTGCTTCTGAGTATTATAATCACCAGCTGCCAGAATACTCACAAGCGTAGCAGCACTCTATTGCGTGTCCAAGCTCACTCAATCATCGGTTTAAAGATAAACATATCCACAGCCTCTACTTCTTGTTTCCAGTCATTTAAAACATTTTTTATTATTATTTCTAATGCCCCTTTTTGATAAGACTATCTTACTTGGCACTATTTGCTGTTTTTAGAGTTGGAGCTCTATTGAAAACACAGTAGGGTTTATCCTCAAGCACTTGCATCATATAAAAGGGCAAATGTCTATATAATATTCTCTTAATTGCCCAATGGTTGGAATTTAATTGGTTATGAACACAGGTTTATTTAAATTTGGTAAGGTTTCCCTTGTTCTTTAGGTTGAAATCCTATTTCAATTTAGGCTGCCTTCTAGCCATCCTATAACTGGACGTAGTAAGTTGATGTGGATAACCTTTTCCCCTAAATCTATCTTTTAATTTATAACATTGTTTATCATAAGTGTTACTATCACTACATTTTCTCCATATCCCCCTAAACTGGCTAAAAGGTATATTAGTCTTCCAACTTGTCAGATGATTACTGGTATACAATTGTTACTGCCCCCTGTTTTAAAGTATGTACACAAATGTACATTTCCCAATGAACCCTATGACAATAGAACGTCCAAAAATTCAATACAGTTTATTGCTGCTCCACTTGTGAGTATTCTAGCTGTTGTTGATTATAATAGTCAGAAGCAACTTATTGACGTGAACAAGGAGGCTTTTTTTATTTAGGTTTTATTTCAAAATTCATGTTGTAACTTAGTTATCCTAAATTTAAAAGTCTGTTCTTTTTGTTTCATATCTCCAGCTGAGGTCAACTAGTAACAGTTCTAAAAGCTGATAAAGAAATGATCTCAGTGTTTAAAGATCCTTTATTAGAGTTTATACACTTTAGCAATGCTTTTATAATTCTTCCTTATGGTCCACAGCAGCCATGCTAAGGAAACGTTAGGTTTCAAAATATTTTATTGAAATAAAACTTTTACACTTATTGAAACAATTACTATAATTTAAAAAAAAAAAAACATCAACACGCAGGTCTCAGGCAATAAATTATTATATCTAGCATGTATTATTTAATGTCTCTTTAAAAGGACAATGTGCTGTAAAATTAGTTTCCCCTTAATGTTTTTTTAATTATTTTATTTTTAACATTGGCAGAGTATAAAATGTATGACATTTGCTCCTTTTGATTTATTTTTGTATATAAAACATCTTTTTTATTAGGTGAAAACACGACCCATTTACATTGGCTTATCTTGTATGGCAAGGATAGATCCTTATCCTATATTTCTTCTGTACACAGAGGCCTCTTTATCTTATCTCTGTATTTATTCACCAATACTTAAAACTATTGAAAAACATGAACATTTAAAGGGCCACTAAACCCAAAATCTTTCTTTCATGATTCAGATAGAGAATACAAATTTAAACAACATTACAATTTACTTCTATTATTTATTTTGCTTCATTTTTTAGATATCCTTAGTTGAAGAAAAAGCAATGCACATGGGTGAACCAATCACACAAGGCTTCTATGTGCAGAAACCAATCAGCAGCTACTGAGCATATCTAGATATGCTTTTCAGCAAAGAATATCAAGATAATAAAACAAATTAGATAATAGAAGTAAATTAGAAAGATGTTTAAAATTGATTTCTCTTTCTAAATCATGAAAGAAAAAATGTGGCTTTCATTTCCCTTTAACCCCTTAGTGACCAGAGCACTTTTCCATTTTCTGTCCGTTTGGGACCAAGGCTATTTTTACATTTCTGCGGTGTTTGTGTTTAGCTGAAATTTTCCTCTTACTCATTTACTGTACCCACACATATTATATACCGTTTTTCTCGCCATTAAATGGACTTTCTAAAAATACCATTATTTTCATCATATCTTATCATTTACTATTAAAAAAATTATAAAATATGAGGAAAAATGAAAAAAAACCACACTTTTTCTAACTTTGAACCCCAAAATCTGTTACATATCTACAACCACCAAAAAACACCCATGCTAAATTGTTTCTAAATTTTGTCCTGAGTTTAGAAATACCCAATGTTTACATCTTCTTTGCTTTTTTTGTAACTTATAGGGCCATAAATACAAGTAGCACTTTGCTATTTTCAAACCATTTTTTTTCAAAATTAACGCTAGTTACATTAGAACACTAATATCTTTCAGGAATCCCTGAATATCCATTGACATGTATATATTTTTTTTTAGAAGACATCCCAAATTATTGATCTAGGCCCATTTTGGTATATTTCATGCCACCATTTCACCGCCAAATGCGATCAAATACAAAAAATTGTTCACTTTTTCACAAATTTTTTCACAAACTTTCAGTTTCTCACTGAAATTATTTACAAACTGCTTGTGCAATTATGGCATAAATGGTTGTAAATTCTTCTCTGGGATCCCCTTTGTTCAGAAATAGCAGACATATATGGCTTTGGCATTGCTTTTTGGTAATTAGAAGGCCGCTAAATGCCACTGCGCACCACACGTGTATTATGCCCAGCAGTGAAGGGGTTAATTAGGGAGCATGTAAGGAGCTTTTGGGGGTAATTTTAGCTTTAGTGTAGTGTAGTAGACAACCCCAAGTATTGATCTAGGCCCATTTTGGTATATTTCATGCCACCATTTCACCGCCAAATGCGATCAAATTAAAAAAAACGTAAAATTTTTCACAATTTTAGGTTTCTCACTGAAATAATTTACAAACAGCTTGTGCAATTATGGCACAAATGGTTGTAAATGCTTCTCTGGGATCCCCTTTGTTCAGAAATAGCAGACATATATGACTTTGGCGATGCTTTTTGGTAATTAGAATGCTGCTAAATGGCGCTGCGCATCACACGTGTATTATGGCTAGCAGTGAAGGGGTTAATTAGGTAGCTTGTAGGGAGCTTGCAGGGTTAATTTTAGCTTTAGTGTAAAGATCAGCCTCCCACCTGAAACATCAGACCCCCTGATCCCTCCCAAACATCTCTCTTCCCTCCCCTACCCCACAAATGTCCCCGCCATCTTAAGTACTGGCAGAAACTCTGCCAGTACTAAAATAAAAGGTATATTTGGGCTTTTTTGTGCATTTTTTGTTAGCATATTTACATATGCTTCTGTGTAGGGATCCCCCTTAGCCCCCAACCTCACTGATCCCCCACTAAACAGCTCTCTAACCCTCCCCCTCTGACTTAATGTGCGCCATCTTGGGTACTGGCAGCTGTCTGCCAGTACCCAGTTTAGTGAAAAAAATGCTTTTTTTAAATAAAAAATGTCCCTTGTCTGTAGTGTAGCTTTCCCCCCCCAAGACCAACCCCCCACCCCTTCCAGATCCCTTAGATGGTTAAAAAAAAAACGTTTATTTAATTTTTTTTTTACTTTTCTTTAACTTTTTTTCTGTAGTGTAGCGGTTCCCACCCGCTCCCGCCCCGTGCACGCGCCCGCCCGCCACCCCCCGTGCACGCGCGCGCGCCCGTGCGCGCCCCCGTCGGCTCCGCTTCCGATCCCACCCCCCTCCACCTTACGCAACTCACCGATGGCCGCCCACCCGCCTCCCAAGTCGGCTCCCACCCACCAACGATACCGGCCATCGATATCCGGTGCAGAGAGGGCCACAGAGTGGCTCTCTCTGCATCGGATGGCCAGACAGTGTTATTGCAGGATGCCTCGATATCGAGGCATCGCTGCAATAACCGGAAAGCAGCTGGAAGCGAGCAGGATCGCTTCCAGCTGCTTTCCACACCGAGGACGTGCAGGGTACGTCCTTGGTCGTTAACTGACATCCTTTAGAGGACGTACCCTGCACGTCCTCGGGCGTTAAGGGGTTAAGTACCAATGTTTCCCACCTTCCACTGGGAGTGCAATTTATCCAAATGCTTTTCTATAGATAATGTTGAGGCACAGAAATGTTCAGTATAGTTGGGGGAACAAGAGGTAAAATAGCTTTTCAAATGAAAAAATAAAGGTAAAGGAGCTATTTGTAAACTATTTTATACATACCTGCAGGTAAAATGGAATATTAGGAAGACATTAAAGGGAAAAAAATACAGTTCACTATCCCTTTAACTAAACTTTGTACTTAACTCACATTTCAGCAAGTTTAGCAGTGTTCCTTATGTATTGTAAAATATGTTAATCTAAGAAAATCTCTGTACCAAGGTGTTATGCTCATTTTGTTATCCTAAATGTATGTATTTGTAGCATTAGCATTTATCATATGGGAATCGTTTAATGATCATTATATAGAGCCAGATTAAAAGTGACATGCTAATTTTTTTTTCCCGCTCAGGCGCACTAACTTCATGACGTCGGATATTGCAATTGCACAAACTTCTTCTCCCCTTAGACTTCTATGGTGCGTGCTGAAAAAAAACATATTAGTTATGGCTTGCACTAACCCAACACTGAGCTAGACCAACTGTACTAAACCCGAAGGTGCGTTAGTAATACTTAAAATTCCTAATTGGGTGTTTGGATCAGCAGTTTCATTTTGATCTATCAAATAACTGAAGGACACAGTAATATTTCAGTAGTGAAATGAGGTTTATTGGATTAACAGAAAATGTGCAATATGCATCAAAACGAAATTAGACAGGTGCATACATTTGGGCACCATTGTCATTTTGTTGATTTGAATACCTGTAACTACCTAGCACTGATTAATTGGAACACACAATTGGTTTGGTGAGCCTATTAAGCCTTGAACTTCATAGACAGGTGCATCCAATCATGAGAAAAGGTATTTAAGGTGGCCAATTGCAAGTTGTTGTTCTCTTTGACTCTCCTCTAAAGAGTGGCAACATGGGGGCCTCAAAACAACTCTCAAATGACCTGAAAACAAAGATTGTTAGACATTATGGTTTAGGGAAGGCTACAAAAAGCTATCGCAGAGATTTAAGCTGTCAGTGTCCACTGTGAGGAACATAGTGAGGAAATGGAAGACCACAGGCACAGTTCTCGTTAAGGCCAGAAGTAAAATATCGGAGAGGCAAGGCAAAGGATAGTGAGAACGGTCAAAAACAGCCCACAGACCACCTCCAAAGACCTACAACATCATCTTGCTGCAGATGGTGTTACTGTGCATCATTCAACAATTCAGCGTATGGGAGAGTGATGCGGAAGAAGTCTTTTCTGCACACACGCCACAAACAGAGTCGCTTGAGGTATGCAAACGCACATTTGGACAAGCCAGCTTTATTTTGGAAGAAGGTGCTGTGGACTGATGAAACAAAGATTGAGTTATTTGGTCATTACAAAGGGGTTTTATGCATGGCAGCAAAAGAACACAGCGTTCCAAGACAAACACTTGGTGGATGTTCCATAATGCTGTGGGGCTGTGTGGCCAGTGCCGGTACTGGGAATCTTGCTAAAGTTGAGGGTCGCATGGATTCCACTCAATATCAGTAACAAAGTTGAAGTTAAGCCGGAGCTGGATATTTTAACAAGACAACGACCCAAAACACTGCTCAAAATCTACTCTGGCATTTTAAGTACAATGTTCTGGAATGGCAATCCCAGTCCACAGACCTGAGTATCATTGAAAATCTGTGGGGTGATTTGAAGCGGGCTGTCCATGCTCGGCAAACATCAAACCTAACTGAACTGGAGATGTTTTGCAAGGAGGAATGGTCCAAAGTAACTTCATCCAGAAATCCAGAATCCAGACACTCATTACAGGCTATAGGAAGCGTCTAGAGGCTTTTATTTCTGCTAAAGGAGGCTCTACTAAATATTATTCCAAATTTATGCACCTGTCTAATTTCGTTTTGATGCATATTGCACATTTTCTGTTAATCCAATAAACCTCATTTCACTACTGAAATATTACTGTGTCCTTCAGTTATTTGATAGAGCAAAATGAAATTGCTGATCCAAACACCCAATTATTTATAAATGCAAATCATGGAAATTGTCAGGGGTGCCTAAACTTTTGCATACGACCGTATATATATATATATATATATATAAAAGTACAAAGACACCAAACCTGAGCGCTACAAATATCAGCTTACCCTTAATGTGTGACACCGCTGTTCATTGATCCTGAATCCTCAGCATGTAACTTGTGATTTCTTCCCCGGCACAATGGAGAGTGGGTGGATGCAGGGAGACTTTAACTGCTGCAGCTGCTTAATCAGAGTGTCTGCAAACACTCCAGTGAAATGTAAAAATCCAAAGAAATTAAGGTATAGCGCAAAAACAGTCCATAGACACCTGCTCTTAAAAAGTGCAGATAGATAATAGAAGCTACTATTGCTATTCTTTAAGCCCAGTGAGTGCTGTCTTCTATTTTATATATATATATCTATATATATATATATATAAATCCAAAGAAATTAAGGTATAGCGCAAAAACAGTCCATAGACACCTGCTCTTAAAAAGTGAAAGATTTTAATGTAATCCAAGATTTAAAAGACATCGTAGTACAAAAATAGGAGTTAAAAAATGTTATAACTCAGTGTGTACAGAGACACCTGTCTGCAAACATGTTTCGTGCCTCAGCACTTGTTCACTGCATATGAACAAGTGCTGAGGCACGAAACATGTTTGCAGACAGGTGTCTCTGTACACACTGAGTTATAACATTTTTTAACTCCTATTTTTGTACTACGATGTCTTTTAAATCTTGGATTACATTAAAATCTTTCACTTTTTAAGAGCAGGTGTCTATGGACTGTTTTTGCGCTATACCTTAATTTCTTTGGATTTTATATATATATATATATATATATATATATATATATATATATATATATATATAAAATAGAAGACAGCACTCACTGGGCTTAAAGAATAGCAATAGTAGCTTTTACTTACGCGACATTTTGGGGATAGCTCCCCTTTATCAGACCCAGTCTGATGAAGGGGAGCGTCACGTAAATAAAACGTCATGAAAATAAAAGCTACTATTGCTATTCTTTAAGCCCAGTGAGTGCTGTCTTCTATTATCTATACCTCAACTTGCATTCAGCACTCTGGCACTCCCACTCGCCAAAGTCTCAAGACCAGGGTGCATAAATCATCAAATAAAGCCTTAAGAATATGCACTCCCTGGATTTAAAGCACAGGACTCTTTATTTAGGTTGTGACGTTTCGGGGCATTCACCTAGTCCAATTATAAAGTCACCACTCACTGAATTTTATAGAACTTAAAGTGAATGTAAACTCTGCATCATTTCTAAAGTTCTGCGTTATATTAATCTTAAAATAACTTGACTTTCATTCATCATTTTATTTATTTCATCGCAATTACCGTAATTTTCAATGTTTTTATATCGCTCCCGTCGTTATAATCCTCCAACCGGCATTTGCTATCTCTCCTTGTCATTTATAGCCACGATCAGCATAACGAATCACGGCGCTAACCACAGGGGGACCCAACCCCTTTGTGTGTCGTCACAAGTCCGCATTGCGCTTGCGTTAGACTCCGATTACAACATGTTTCCCATAACTTTGTTCACAATTCATGCATGCGCATTTGAATAATTCACGGAGTTCATTGATTCTTGAAACAATATACGGATTGGTAAGTTTAAAAAGGGCTCCGTATTCTACAATCACATACGATTACCTGCAAAAGTAATAATGTTTACATTTATGTTTAAAACGATTGATGTTATGATTGCAATAAGTCTAAAATATCAAAATATATATATATATACTAAAATAAATTTGAGTTTCATTCCAGTATAACTAAAAAGTATGAGCGAAAATGTAAGATATAAGACAGCGGAATCGTTGTTTCACGCATGCGCAGTGAGTAACTGAGACGGGAGCGCGCATTGCCACTAAGTAAACAGCGAGTGGGACCGCTGTATACGTAATATTGCATAGAAGAAGGAAGTGGAGAGTGGGAGGAGCAGGTATAGTGAAAATACGCTATTTACAAATGCTGATAAAAATTAAATTACACATTTGATTAAAAAATAAAAGTGGCGGTATGATTAATATACTTATTCTCTATATATGTATAATTTCATAACAGTGAAAATTGACAATCACTTTAACTTTTATTCAAAACAAATCATAAATAGTCCCATGACGTTTCGGTGCCTGACTGACACCTTTATCAAATTAATTCACCCAGCGTGCAGGTAGATGGTATATCCTGGCATCCGGGAAGATGTTGATTTAGCGATTTATTCTCTGATAAATGGGATTTACTATGAACTTGTAATATCAAGTTTCGTGTAAATAATAGCATGGTCTGGTGATAATGCTTATCATGACCTGTGCTATCATTAGCATGCCACTTGTAATCTGGCCCATAATTTGGTAATAAACTCAATCCAAATTAAAAATAAAATATTCAGGGATGGGTTTGTTTTGGTTTTACTGTGTTATGAATTAGTATTTCTTGTAAAATACATTTCGAACATTTTAAAAATATTTTGGGCCAGAGACTGCATCAGAACTTCAGCACTAGCAAAGGGGGTAAGTCACGCAGCAATGGCAGCAAATTGTTCAGAACATAAGTGTACACACAAAACCGTGCTTAAATGCAGTGAACAAAACAAACAGCTACCTCCTTCATCCTGTCAAAAAAGCGCCAAAAATACATCATATCCGGTATATTATAAAGTGAACTCGGAAGTTAACAACCTTCACTTCCGGTATAAGTATACATCAAACCATTCAGTTATGAAAGTGCTGAATTAAATACGTAATAAATATTCTCATTTCCTCTAGTGGATTAACATCATATTTGAGAATATTTATTATGTATTTAATTCAGCACTTTTATAACTGAATGGTTTGATGTATACTTATACCGGAAGTGAAGGTTGTTAACTTCCGAGTTCACTTTATAATATACCGGATATGATTTATTTTTGGCGCTTTTTTGACAGGAAGAAGGAGGTAACTGTTTGTTTTGTTCACTGTATTTAAGCACGGTTTTGTGTGTACACTGATGTTCTGAAGAAGGGGAGCACAAGTCCCCGAAACGTCAATAAATTTGACTTTTGCATTTGAAAAAATCCTGGTTTGTCTCTGTCACTGTTGGAGCTATTATATTTAAACTGAACATCCGGGTGGTTGACCCTAGGAGGGCAGATTCACATTTGGACTGTTATATATATATATATATATATTATTATTATTATTATTATCGGTTATTTGTAGAGCGCCAACAGATTCCGCAGCGCTAATTATGTATAAATATTTGTTTTGCACTACTATGTGTAAATATTTGTTTTGCACTATATATATATATATGTGTATATATATATATATATATATATATATACTGATATACATATATATTTATGTGTTTATATATGTATATACACATATTAACACATATTAATACATACATATATATGTTTATAAGCATATACATATATATTTAAAGGGAACACACAGTTCCCATAGACCACATTGTAAAGGCACCACTCCCACCAACTTTAACCCCAAAATAATGCCATCTTTATTTTTTAATAAACTGCAATAGACAGTATTATGTGGCAAATTTATAATATTAACCAGAGATCTGATCTCTGGTTAATTTTATAAGCACTAATTGCTACCTTGAGCTACCTTGAGCTCGCCACTTGTAATGGCTGATTAATTATCATGCTCCCACAAAAGGGCAAATTTGCCTGTTTGCGGGTGCGCAATAATTTTACTTTCCAATATACTTCTGTTATCTAATTTGCTTCATTCTCTCTTGATATCCTCTGTTGAAAATCATAGCTAAATAGGCTCAGTATCTGCTGATTGGTGTCTGCACATAAATGCCTTGTGTGATTGGCTCACCCATTTGCATTGCTATTTCTTTAACAAAGGATATCTAAAGAATTAAGCAAATTAGATAATGGAAAGTAAAGTGGAATGTTGTTTAAAATTGTATTCTCTATCTGAATTATGAAAGAAAAAACGTGGGTTTCATGTCCCTATAATTTTACATTGATCCCTGTAGTTATTTCACTGCTTGCGAATCATAGCTCAGAGATGAACATTGCAGAAAGTTAAAAAATCCATAAATTGTTCTTTTGGTGTGAATAGAGTATACATTTAGGGGCCTATTTATCAACCTCCATATGGAGCTTGAGGGCCTGTGTTGGCTCGCCAGAAACACTAGTTAAAGACTGCTGCTACATAACCTGTCCGTCTGCTCTGAGGAGGCATCGCCGCAATTCAACCCGATCGAATATGATCAGGTTGATTGACACCCCTTGCTAGCGGCCGATTGGCTGCGAATCTGCAGGGTGCGGCGTTGCACCAGCAGTTTACAAGAGCTGCTGGTGCATTGCTGAATGCGGAGAGCGTTTTGCTTCCCGCATTCAGCAAGGTCTGTCAGACCTGGGGCGCGATCCGATATAGATCGTAGTTTGCGGCGCAAGCGAGGGAACCTGCGTCGCCCGCAGTTTCAGCTCGCAACTCGAGCTATCCCATATATGTCGCCGTCAGATGCTAACGTGCCGTAAGTCTGACAAACCAGCGATGTCCAGAAATCTGCGCAAGTACAAATTTCTGGCGTCGCCAGTGACTTGCAGCATGTTAGAAACTGCCGGCGCCTACAAAACCTGACTAAAGTCTAAATCACCCGCACTGTCTAACATGCCTCCCATACATAGCCCGACACGTCTAACACGCCTCTCTAACATAGCCCGACACGTCTAACCCTCTATCCGCTATCCCCCCTCACTAGCCTAACAATAAAATATGTATTAACCCCTAAACCGCCACTACCTAATAAAGTTATTAACCCCTAAACCGCCGCCAGCTATATTAAATCTATAACCCCCTAAAGTGAGCCCCTAACACCGCCGCTATCTACCTTACCTACCCCCTAAAGTGAGCCCCTACCTCGCCGCTATCTATTTTAAAATTATTAACCGCTAATCTAATCCCCCTACCCAGCCGCCATCTATATTAAATTATTTAACCCCTAAAATACTAAACTATCCCTACCACTAAACCTAAGTCTAACCCTACAAATAGCCCTGAAAAGGGCTTTTTGCGTGGCATTGCCCCAAAGTAACAGCTCTTTTGCCAGCCCTTAAAAGGGCTTTTGGCGGGGCTTTGTCACAAAGTAAAGGGGGGGGGGCCCAAGAAAAAAAAA
Source organism: Bombina bombina (assembly GCF_027579735.1). Classification (NCBI taxonomy): domain Eukaryota; kingdom Metazoa; phylum Chordata; class Amphibia; order Anura; family Bombinatoridae; genus Bombina; species Bombina bombina. Next base: position 272,124,017 of record NC_069504.1, read on the forward strand.
AAAGTTGAAAAAAAAAGTTTAGAAAATAAAATTACACCAGCACCAGTACAGTACCATAGTGTAACTTACTCTCTTAACTTACTCTCTTGGCTGCTTGACTCCACTGATCTTCATTCCAGCAGCCTGGCTTCCGTTCTCACAGTGCACTAGTGTCCACGTGACTTGGCTGAGGGCTCCAAGGTTCCCTCCAGCACTTCCGCACACTGCTCCACCTCGTCAGCAGTCACGTGACGTGACTGACAAGACTGCTTCTGATTGGCTCCCCGAGGCTGCTAGAAGAGCAGCCTCAAATGGGAGCATATGGGTAGCAATGGGCTCAGCTTTTAGTCACCAGTGGGTGGCGCTGGCTCAGTTGTGGCTCAGGCAGTCATGTTGTGCAATGGATGGAGGGCAGCGGACCAGCTCACTGCCTACCTTCTATTACGCAACATGGATGATACCATGTATGCCGGACCAGGGGGGGGGGTGGAAATTTTTTTGCCTCTAATGACTGCACGTCACTGCTTTACAGTGATGTCAGAGGTGTTACGCTCCTGTCTGCGTTCCCTAAGACGCCTGTCCAAACTAATGCTTAAGTTAATAAGTGCTTCAAAACTGTCAGGTAGTTCTACTCTAGCTAGTTCATCTCTTAGGGTATCACATAACCCTAGGCGAAACTGGTTCTTTAATGAAAGCTCATTCCAGCCAGAATCTTTAGACCATTTCTTAAAATCCATTATATACTCCTCCACTGGTCTTTTGTGTTGCTTTAATGACCTCATAGCAGTCTCAGCAGTAAGCTGCTTATAGGGGTCATCGTATAACTGTGACATTGCTGCAAAAAATGAGTCTAATGAGTGGAGTATAGGGTCATTTGTCTCAAAGAAAGAGTTTGCCCAAATATGTGGCTCCCCCCTGAGGTATGAGATAGTTGTAAGGACCTTAATGTGGTCTGTAAGGAATGTTTTAGGTTTTAAAGTAAAATGGAGGTAGCAGGCATTTCTGAATTCCCTAAAAAGCTTACGGTCACCATTAAACTTATCTGGGGGACTAATACTGGGTTCAGGCATGCAATCAGTTTTCTGTTTGTCTGCTATCTCTTTTATGTAGGCTTTCAAAGAAGTATTTTCCTGCTGTAATGTGTTCATAGCTTGAGTAATGTTTTCTACCCTGTCAGTGAGTGTTTGCACATGTGCTATAATATCCACTGGGTTCATGATTTTGAGGCTTGGTAATACTATCACAATTGATATAGCATTTTAGCCAATCTCTAAAAAGAAGAATGCTATGTTAGTTTATAGAACCCAACTGTGGAATTCTAAATAAAGTCATATGAGAATCTGTAGTTAACTGGAATGCTGTGTAGTAGGATCTCTGCTTCAGGATATCACACCAGTACAAGTTATGCACATTAAACATAAGGGTGAAGCAGAGTCCCTACATTAGTTTATGGTACACTGTCTAGCAAATCGCTATGGCTGTAAGACGCAACAAAGTTCAGCAGAGAAATACAAAGTAAGGCACCAGGTTATTAGGTAACATAGCAGGTAAACACTTAACAGAGTAGGAGTAATTACTATTTAGGCAATCTTACTGTGCAGCAGCAAATAGGATAAGAGAGCAGTCCTGGATGGAGGTTCTGATAGAACTGGAGTATTGTTGCAGCGATCAGCTGAGAGCAGAGCGGACAAGCTGGCAGTCGGAGCGGTTCTTTCGGCATGTGAAGTCACCGCGGATTGATCCTGTAGATCCGGCCAAGGGTTAGACAGCAGGAACCGGAGACACAGCAAACGAGTGAACGAAGTGAAGGTACTTTGCAAGAGAGGATCTCACAAGAAAGCAAGGCTAAGTAATCAAAACTGGTCCTGTTAGAAGAACAGAATAATATATCCAAAAAACAATGGGAAAACTCATCTGTAGTAAAAATCCAAATTTTATTGTGATACAGGATCAGACATAAAAACCACAACGTTTCGGGATTAGTACCCCTTAGTCATGTGATAAAAAACACTCATAACACACCTGTTTAAATAGGCTAACTAGGTATTTAACCCCTTATATATTCATTAGGTGAAATGAATCACAGCAATGTAATTTACTGGCCTCTTCTGGGCAAGGGTGAAATGACATGAATTATAAAAACAGATATTCAGGCCTCAAGGATATGTACATATTTATGTTAAAGGACGCTGGTTTTTTTGCATAAAAATGCTATATTGCTTGACACCATGTAAATATGTACATATCCTTGAGGCCTGAATATCTGTTTTTATAATTCATGTCATTTCACCCTTGTCCACACATACATATACAGTACATGTCTAAATATGTGTATGTATTTATGTATGTATGTATGTGTGTGTGTGTATGTATATACTGTATACTATATATATATATATGTGTATACATGAATTAATATATGTATAAACATATATATATATATATATAAATAAATATATAATAGCAGGGATGTGCACTCTCACTTTCATAACATCTGCCGGGTGCTAGTAAATGCTTACAGTAGCAATGAAGAAAACTTGCACTCACTGGTACTTTTCAACACAATTTTACTGTGACTGTGTAATGTTTCGGGGATAATATATCCCCTTCCTCAGACGAGTGCCAGAAACGTTACACGGTTACAGTAAAATTGTGTTGAAAAGTACCAGGGAGTGCAAGTTTTCTTCATTGCTACTATATATATATATATATATATATATATATATATATATATATATATATATATATATATATATATATATATATATATATATATACATACAGAAATAGGCGGGATCCGACTTATATACTACAGGAAAGTTCTTCCCTGTGAAATGCATTACTGGGCTAAAAGAAGCTGCACCCAGGTGGTAAATCACCATAGAACAGGCTAACAATAATATTGAGACAGTTGTTCGTTCCTGTGAGTGTGAGTGTGAGTGTGCTTCTCTCCGTGTGTATTTAATCTCCCTATGGGAAAAAGGGGAAACCAGACGTGGACTCCTTGCTCAGTGTGCTTAGAGGAATATGGCTACACCTCACTGACGAGGCCCGCAATGAAGGCTGAAACGATCGTCTGGGGTTGCTGTGTTCCTTGTTCAGAGAGGAATTGCCTGGTATTTTGGCGCTGGACTGACCGTAATAGGCGGGATCAGACTGATATACTACAGGAAAGTTCTTCCCTGTGAAATGCATTACTGGGCTAAAAGAAGCTGCACCCAGGTGGTAAATCGCCATAGAACAGGCTAACAATAGTATTGAGCCAGTTGTTCGTTCCTGTGAGTGTGCTTCTCTGTGTGTGTGTGTGTGTGTATATATATATACAGTATGGGGCATATGTATCAAGCTCTGAATGGAGCTTGATGCCCCGTGTTTCTGGCGAGCCTGCTCACAAAGACTGCTGCTCCATAACCTGTCCGCCTGCTCTGAGCAGGCAGACAGACATCGCCACAATACAACCCGATCAAGTACGATCGGGTTGATTGACACCCCCTGCTGGCGGCCCATTGGCTGTGAGTCTGCAGGGGGCGGGCTTTGCACCAGCAGCACTTGTGAGCTGCTGGTGCAATGCTGAATACGGAGAGCGTATTGCTCGCCGTATTCAGCGAGGTCTGGCGGACCTGATCCGCACTGTCGGATCAGGTCCGCCAGACCTTGATAAATATGCCCCTATGTATGTATGTATGTAACTATATATATATATTTATATAAAAATACATATACAAACACATTATCAATATTAATATTTAATAATGTGTTTTAGTGTGATTTTACTGTAAATATTTTACATTCCAATGTTCTTCACATAGGGGAAAATGTTCTATGTATTTTAAAAATATATTCCTATATACCTATACATATGTATATAATATTTATTATTATTATGTATTTGGTAGGTATATATATATATATATATATATATATATATATATATATTTTACTAAATAATAATTATATATATTTAGAGAGAGAGAGAATATATATTCAAAATAGATAGAACATTTTCTTCTATGTGAAGAACTTTGAAATATAATTTATAATTCATGTCAGGTATAGCGCACTTGGATAAATGTGGTCGGGTTAGTGCACGAATGCTCTTAGTTTTTATTTTATTTGTGCTCTCCACTGAAGTCTATAGGGATAAGAAGTTAGGTTGCGATATCCAAAGTCCAACAGTTAACAAACATTGTACTTTCAACTTGTAAATGCACAAGTTACATTTTTACTTTCATCCATTACGCCTTCATATAAAACCCATTTCTATCTTGTGCTTTTGGAATGGTGATTAGACTATCAAGTGGGGTAAAGTTTTTAGTGGAGAATATACATGTTGTTTCAGAATGAATTCATAATATGATGCCATTTTGCGTATAAGAGATCAGGATAGTTGAAGGTGCTGATAGTAGAATGAATGTCATGATTGAAGGAAAGGGAATAGAGTTTAGATTGGTGGGTAAAATGGCCTGGGCACTTTATTTTTGTTGTTTTAACTTTACTACTTTCTATTATCAAAGATTCATCAAGACTTAGTATTATAGACATAAAATAAACTCTGTTCTAGGTCTCAGATTATTGACAGTTTATTTTATATGCTTTATTTTGCAGGCAGAATACTTTTATGAGTTCCTGTCACTACGTTCACTAGATAAAGCAATCATGGCTGATCCAACTGTCAATGTACCACAGCTAGGAACTGTTCCACATAAAGCTTCAGGTCAGTCCCATGTGAATTATTTACTATTTATTATAGTGTGTATTTTGTTTATTAATCTATGGCAATAGCATCATTTTTATGCCACTGGGATAAAAATATATCCATTATTAAAGGGACATTATACACTAGATTTTTCTTTGCATAAATGTTTCGTAGATTATTCATTTATATAACCAATACAGCTTTTTTTTTTTTTAAATGTATAGTTTTGCTTATTTTTAAATAACATTGCGCTGATTTTTTTAGACTCCTAACCAAGCCCTCAATTTTTAGAAGAATACTAATGTATACGTACTCCAGCTTGCTCCTGTTTGTGTAAAAGGGTCTTTTCATATGCAGAGGAAGGGGGAGGGGGGAGTGTCTGCTCTTTTTGCTATACAGGCACTTTCAGTGGGTGTTCCAGCTAACCTTTTCAACAGAGCTAAACTGGGAGCTTCTAAGTAAGTTTTTAAACAGTTTTATAATGGACTTTTACATCAATATCTGTGCATATTATTATTTGTAGTAGTTTATATTACATGCCGTTATATAAATATTGGTGTATACTGTCCCTTTAAAGCAATAAAAACAGTTTTGGTATTTATGTATCTCACTAACCTCTCTAATATAATTTTGCAGTAGAAATATTAATGATACTATACATTTATAAAATGCAAAACTACTATATATTCACTTAAAGGGCCATGATACCCAAATGTTGAAACACTTGAAAGTTATGCAGCATAGCTGTAAAAAGCTGACAGGAAGATATCACCTGAGCATCTCTATGTAAAAAAGGAAGATATTTTACCTCAAAATGTCCTAAGTATTTAATCCCCATTGCAATGGACTTTAAGCAGCAAATGAGTATGTCTGTCCCGGGACAGGCAAAGGACTGAGCTTTGTGTACACTTATGTTATTTCCCTATTCAGTTTAAGGAAGTTTACTATGAAATCTCATGAGAGTTAAGTGAACACTCATGAGATCACAGTAAAAGAGTTAATGACCTCAGCACTGTTGATGCTGATTGGCTGCAGTTCATTTCTTCTTCTTTTTTTTTACCTGCAGCTGGCCAGCAGCTGAAGTATAACTTTTTACACAACATTTACTCTTCTGAGCTGAGGAAGTTGTGAGGTAAAATATCTTTCTTTTTTACATAGAGTTGCTCAGGTGACAGTGGCGGCTGGTGAATTTTTAGGATGGGGGTGCACAAGACCCTGCCCCTATTAGAAAGCCACGTCCCTTTGAAAAAACATGCCCCTTTTAAAAAACCACGCCCCTTTTAAAAAGCCACACCCATTTTAAAAGCCACACCACTTTTCAAAAGTCACGCCCCTCAAATGGCCCCACCCATTTGAACCAGCAGTGTTTTTGGTCATCGTCTTCTTGAAATATCCAGCCCCGGCCTGGGGGTAACTTCAACTGAAGTTTGTGACTGATTCCTCAACATTATTCTCAAGTATCTGCTGATATTGAGTGGAATCCATGAGACCCTCAACAATATTACCAGTAGTACAGGTCTTTGGAGGTGGTCTGTGGGCTGTTTTTGACCGTTCTCACCATCCTTTGCCTTTGCCTCTGGCCCTCTCTGATATTTTACTTGCCCTGCCACTTCTGGCCTTAACAAGAACTGTGCCTGTGGTCTTCCATATCCTCACCATGCATTGCTCACTGTGTTCCTCACAGTGGACACAGACATCTTAAATCTATGAATGCATACTCTTCAGTACAGCCATGTCCACGTGCAACAGTGCACAAATGGAGGAGCCTACACTACCTTCCCATGTCTAGTCTTAAAATATACATGATGGTGCTCAGTTAAATTATATAATAACATATATATATTAACCAAATGATTAATTAAAGCTGCAAAATAATAAGAATATTGAACGTACATTTATGAAAACATATATATTCCTGGATTTAAAGAACCTTCCACTTTATAGAGAAATACAACCACATTTCAATTACTGTTGCCCCAGCCCCCAGTGTTCGATATTAGGCAATGCAACCAAAGGCCTTGGCAACATGAAGATAAATACACCAACATTTTACTCTCTAGTACAAAAGAAGATTATTTCTATTACACTAGTGCTTAATTTACTTCAAAGGTAAACATTTAAACAATGTTTATAACTCAAGTACAAGTTTTGTAAATCAAGTCAATACGCCTGTCTTTTTTTGATGCAAATAAATCAATAACATTTTCGTTGAATTTAGGAATGTCATTTATCAATTGTTTTTCAATTGTCAGCATGGCTAGAGCGGTCAGTCTTTCCTCCGTCATGGTGCTCCTTAAAAAATGTCTTAACTCGTTTTAAAGTTGAGAAACATCTCTCAGCCTCAGCAGTTGTCACGGGAATAGTTGAAATAATTTGCAACAGTTTGTAGGTCTCCGAGAAAGTACTGTCCAAGTTATTTTCTATTACAAACTGTAGAAGACTAATGGTACCATTCATATTTCTGAAATCTGGTCTTCTGTAAATTACTCCTAGTTCAGTTTTCAGGCAATCTTTCTGTAATGTGTGATAAACAGCTGATGTTTGGTCAAGAAGCTGATTTGGAAATTTTTTCTCGTAATCCGCAAATTTTTCCGCTTGGAGGAGAGAAACAGCCGAGTAGTGAGTTATAAAAGAAAATCTATCTTTTACTTGATTTGTGATAACATTGCATATCTCTTTAGCTGCTACAGTCTGAGCAATGTGAATATTTTCTCTCTTCCTTTTCCTTTTTCCTCTGTTTCTGATATCGTCATGGTCACTGTGTCCATTCTATTCCTTTCGTTTTCCATTGTCTGCTGGAAAGTGTTAATATGTTTTCTAATAAGTGCCGCATCTGTTTGTGTTTTCTGAAGTTGGTTGTATAACACATCTACATGTGGCATAATATTGTGAAAAACTGTAAGCCAAAACACGAATACCGAGTCTTGTAACATACGCCGAATAGCCCCTGCTTGATTTATAGCTATTTCTTTTTTCGATGTTGACTCTATTTTTTCCATGCATTCAATTAACTGTTCCCTGTTTTCAAAAACTGTATTAACGGTTCGACTCTTGAAATTCCACCTGGTGGCTGAACCATGAGGTATCCTTCTTCTAACAGTTTCATCTAGAATAGCTATCCTTTGTGGTGAGTTACTAAAAAAGTTAGTAATGTCACTTAGATTTGAAAAAAATACTCGAACTTGTTGATTTTGACTGCTTGCTTGGCTGACAATTAAATTGAGCTGATGTGCGTAGCAATGCACAAAATGTGCATTCTTGTAGGTACGTTTAATTATAGCCTGAACACCTGCATGCTGACCACTCATCACGCTTGCACCGTCGTAACTCTGCGATATCAGTTTCTCTGGGTTGTCTATAACTTTTTCCAAAGTAGCTTGAATACACGTAGCTAAAGATTCTGCATCATGTCCAGCTGGATTAGTGAATTCCCAGAATCTCTCAACCGGTTGTCCGTTACCTATAATGTATCTAAAAACAACAACCAATTGGAAGGCAGATGAAACATCAGTAGTTTCATCTGCTATCACTGCTACAAAACTTGCATTTGAGATTTCCTTCTTTATTTGGTTCTGGCAAACAGTAAGCATACAGTCTAATAAATCGTTTTGAATTTCTTTTGACGTTCCTTTAAAAACAGTGGCACTAGCGAGATGTTCTTTTAGAAATGCATCAAGCTCTGCTGAGAAGTTTATAAGACCTCTGAAAATGCCTGGATTTAATGAATCATCGCGTTCGTCATGTCCTCGAAGTGCAAGCTCAAATGCGCCGCAAAATAAAATACAATTAATTATTTTGGAAAGAACATAGCAATTTTTCGTTACTTGCTCATTATGTTTTTTAATATTCAAACGATATGCACTGTCAAGTTGTTGCCGAATATCAACCTTCCTAGCAAATTAAACTCTAATGTGGAGTTTAAATGTGATTGGGAGCAATTATGTTTATTTGTTTTTTGACTTAAATGTGATAAATCGGCGACACCATAACTCACCCAGCTTGAATCCCCACTTTGTTTTGCAAACAGGAGACAATAAAAACAAAAGAGCCTGTTAGATAATTCACAACCACAAATCCATGGATATTTATCATATACCTCGGGTTTGAATTCTCTTTTGTAATCTCTAGTTTTACATTTTGTCACCTGGGTAAGGTTAAGCATAGGTGTTGGCCTGAGCATTTTAATTTCAATTTTTCTTTCAATGGGCAACATTGAAAAATGTAATTGCTTTAGCTCAGACACACTAATTTTACTAAGTGCCATCTTAACTGTTAGTTTACACACAAAGAACAGTCTTTTGCTCTTATCTAATATATAACTTGTAGGTAGGTAGCTCTGCAGCTGTTAGAAAATATACAACTCAACTTAAAGTAATAGTTTAATAATTTGGCGGTTGTTATGTAATATATAACTTGTAGGTAGGTAGCTCTGCAGCTGACCAGCTGTTAGAAAATATAAAACTCAACTTGAAGTAATAGTTTAATAGTTTGGCGGTTGTTATGTAATATATAACTTGTATGTAGGTAGCTCTGCAGCTGTTAGAAAATATACAACTCAACTTGAAGTAATAGTTTAATAGTTTGGCGGTTGTTATCTAATATATAACTTGTAGATAGGTAGCTCTGCTGCTCTGCAGCTGTTAGAAAATATACAACTCAATAGTAATAGTTTAATAGTTTGGCGGTTGTTATCTAATATATAACTTGTAGGTAGGTAGCTCTGCAGCTGTTAGAAAATATATTAAAAGTTTAATAGGTTTGTGGTTGTTTTGTAATATATAACTTGTAGGTAGGTAGCTCTGCTGCTCTGCAGCTGTTAGAAAATATACAACTCAACTTGAAGTAATAGTTAAATAGTTTGGCGGTTATTATGTAATATATAACTTGTAGGTAGGTACCTCTGCAGCTGTTAGAAAATATATTAAAAGTTTAATAGTTTTGTGGTTGTTATGTAATATATAACTTGTAGGTAGGTAGCTCTGCAGCTATTAGAAAATATACAACTCAACTTGCAGTAATAGTTTAATAGTTTGGCGGTTGTTATGTAATATATAACTTGTAGGTAGGTAGCTCTGCTGCTCTGCAGCTGTTAGAAAATATACAACTCAACTTGAAGTAATAGTTTAATAGTTTTGCGGTTGTTATGTAATATATAACTTGTAGGTAGGTAGCTCTGCAGCTGTTAGAAAATCTACAACTCAACTTGAAGTAATAGTTTAATAGTTTGGCAGTTGTTATCTAATATATAACTTGTAGGTAGGTAGCTCTGCAGCTGTTAGAAAATATATTAAATGTTTAATAGGTTTGTGGTTGTTATGTATTATATAACTTGTAGGTAGGTAGCTCTGCTGTTTTGCAGCTGTTAGAAAATATACAACTCAACTTGAAGTAATAGTTTTAATAGTTTGGCGGTTATTATGTAATATATAACTTGTAGGTAGGTATCTCTGCAGCTGTTAGAAAATATATTAAAAGTTTAATAGTTTTGTGGTTGTTATGTAATATATAACTTGTAGGTAGGTAGCTCTGCAGCTATTAGAAAATATACAACTCAACTTGCAGTAATAGTTTAATAGTTTTGCGGTTGTTATGTAATATATAACTTGTAGGTAGGTAGCTCTGCTGCTCTGCAGCTGTTAGAAAATATACAACTCAACTTAAAGTAATAGTTTAATAGTTTTGCGGTTGTTATGTAATATATAACTTGTAGGTAGGTAGCTCTGCAGCTGTTAGAAAATCTACAACACTAGTAGACAACGGCAAGTAGTTTTGCGGTGCCGGTTGTTATAAAATATATTGCAGCTGTTAGAAAATATCAACTACAACTAATAGGTAATATCTTATAATAATTATAATAATATAGCTCACTAGAGATAAAATATAAAATGTTAAATATGCCGGTTTACTGCCTAATTTTAGTATCAGCAGCAGCACAGCAGTTTTTAAAAAAAAAACTTTTACCTTTCTTTGCAAAACTGCTAATTGCAATCTGATAATTAATTAATCTGCTAAAATACTTAAATGTATTAATGGTAAGCAACCGTGACAGCCGTCAACGGTCAACAACTAGTATCAGCAGCAGCACAGCAGTTAACTGCTTTTTTTTAAAAAAAAACTTTGACCTTTTTTTTGCAAAACTTCTAATTGCAATCTGCTAATTAATCTGCTAAAATACTTAAATTAAATGTATTAATGGTAAGCAACCGTGACAGCCGTCAACGGTCAACAACTAGTAGTATCAGCAGCAGCACAGCAGTTAACTGCATTTTTTTTAAAAAAAACTTTGTTCTTTTTTTGCAAAACTTCTAATTGCAATCTGCTAATTAATATGCTAAAATACTTAAATCATATGTATTAATGGTAAGCAACCGTGACAGCCGTCAACGGTCAACAACTAGTATCAGCAGCAGCACAGCAGTTAACTGCTTTATGTATTTGTAAAAAAAAAAAAAAAATTTTTTTTGCAAAACTTTTAATTGCAATCTGTTGACAAAAATATTATTTTATTATTCCCAAATTACTCCACTAAACTTACTGACTAAAGCCAATTGTTTTAAGAGAGAACTCCCTCTACTCTACCTAAGTACTCTAAATGTTAAGTTAAAACAAAAAATTAACTTTTTTTTCTCACACACACTGGTGTCTGTCTCACTCTCTACTACTAATCTCAACTCTGTAATTAGTTTAAAACTTTAAACTAAACTAATAAGCTCAGCTGCAGGCCTGCAGCAAAATAAGGCCCACTGCCCACTACTAACAATTCGCAAATTCACAATTAATAATCTCTTATTCTCTCAGTTTCAGCACCAACACGTCTGCAGCAAGGGCTAAATCGTTCGTTTTTTAACAAAGAGAGGCAAGTTGAACATAAGGTCAGAGCTCTGTAAACAAGGCTCCTATCCGCTCAACGGCTATCTCCTCAATGAGATTTTCGTGCCGTTGAGGGGGAGGAGCCTTGTGGGGGCGGTCACATGACGCAACAGCGTATCAGAGGCGAGACTCAGCCATCAGGCAGACTGTGGGAGGAGCCAGAGCACAGGCTGAAGTCAGCTCGCACACTTCAGCCTGTGCAAATAGGGCTCTATTAGCAGTGCCGGGCTGGGAGGAGCTACGCCTGCACAGTGATGCATAGAGATCACTGTGCAGGATAGGGTTTTGCTTTATCGCACGTGAGATCAGGTTAGGATAGGGAGGAGGTCAGGTGACACGTTGTTGTGGGAGTGGTGTGGTGACTGACTGGTGTCTGGTGTGCGCACACTCGCACAGTGAGAGCAGCCTTAGTTAGATTAGGAGGAGGAGACGCTAGTGACTGATGCGGTGTGGTCTACTCTGGTGACGTCAGCTGAGCCTGAGCTCTGGCTCTGCTCTGTGTCCGCCTGGTCCTAGCTCCCTCCTGCTTCTTACAACAATATTAATGGTGGTACCTACAGGCTACAGACTCAGCCACTGCTATACAGAGCCTATACAGTCTACACTCAGACTTGAAATCAATGTATAATAAATAATATTATTAACACTTAACACACACACACACACTAATACAAAAAAAATTAAACAAAAAAATTTTAAAAAAAAAATTTTGCTGAATTTTTTTTTTTTTGCTGAATCTTTTTTTCCTCCTTGCCCCTGGGCGGTTCACGTGCGAATGTGCACAACTGGAGGAGCCTCCACTGTCAGGTGATAGTTTACAGTCAGCTTTTTACAGTTATGCTGCATCATTTTCAAGTGATTTAGCATATGAGTATTATGTCCCTTTAAGCAATTTTCAACCTGAAACTTTGAGGCACAATTAGTGTGATATTGGTGACTGAAACTGAGGTTGCTACGTGTGGTTATTATTTAGATTGACTTTCACATACTGGGCAAGATTACATATGCGGCGTCATTCGCAAAAGCCGGCGACACCGGTTTTTAGTCCGGTTTTGCTATCACATATATGGCGCCGCATAAAATAAAAGTTATGTTTTATTACTGAAGACTTGGTCGCAGGAATCATTTTCTTGTATATGTCATAACACTTTGCTAACTGTTCATATATCGCTACTTGAGCTCTAATCACAGAACGGCCACAAAGTAATATTCTGCCTCCTAGACAATATTTTACATTTCCCTAAGTTAAACAGCTCTTTTACCTCTAAAAAATACTAACAGTAAAACCCCCCACCCACCAAACCCGCAAAATAAAAAAAACTAAACTACCCATTGCCCCTAAAGGGGCATTTGTATGGGCATTGCCCTTAAAAGGGCATTCAGCTCTTTTACAAGTGCCCATTAAATCCCTAATCTAAAAAAAAAAAAAAAAGCCTAAATCTAACCCCCAAATAGGTACTCGCAGTTCCTGAAGTCCAGTGGTGAAGTCTTGTTCCAGGCGGTGAAGTCTTCTTCCAAGCGGCCGACATCTTCTTCCTAGCGGGCACCTCTTCTTTCTTCATCCAAGACCAAGTCGGCGTGGAGCGGAGATGACCGCGCAACTGAAGACCAATGACGCGGAACTGAAGATCGGCGATCGTGGAGCCATGGAGTGTGGAGGATCCCCTTCGTACGATCTGCGCCATACTCTGACTATTGAATGGAAGGTACACATTTAAATATGGCATTCCTTGCATTCCTATTGGCTGAAAAAATTCAAATCAGCCAATAGGATGAGAGCTGCTCAAATCCTATTGGCTGATTTGAAACATTTAGGGGGTGTTAAGTTAGGGGTCTTAGTAATTTAATTAGCCTTGTGGGGGGTTGGCGGTTTAGGGGTTAATAGATTTATTAGATTTATTAGATTTATTAGGTTTATTGCCTTGTGGGGGTTTGGCGGATTAGGGGTTAATATGTTTATAAGATACTTTGCGATGTGGGGGTTGGCAGATTAGGGGTTAATAGGTAGATTGCGATGTGGGGTTTGGCGGATTAGGGGTTAATAGTTTAATTAGTTAGATTGTGATGTGGGGGGTTGGCGGATTATGGGTTAATACATTTATTATTAGTTCCGATGGCAGATATATTGGTTTTACGTTTTGGCTTTATTTTTGGGAGGCGGGTTAGACTTTTTCGGGAGATTTTTTTTTTTCTTAGGCGCCGGCAGTTTCTAAAGTGCCGTAAATTACTGGTGACTCCAGAAATGTGTATTTACTCACATTTCCGGACATCACTAGTTTATTCGACTTACGGCAGTTTATGAACTGCCGGAGGGGTTTATGTGATTCCCCGATGTGCGAGGGGAAATTACGGACGACACAGGTTTCAGCAATTGTGCTGAAGCCTGTGCTGCATATGTAATCACGCCCACTATCGTTAGGATATGATCAATTCAGTCATTTTATATTCACACATAGAGAAAAAAAATATGCTGTACTACTTTTGGGAAAATGTGCAGTTATTATATCCACAAGCTTGGCATAGAGACCTCCAATACACATTGTCACTAAAGGAATGAAATATCATTTTTCATTTCTAGAGCAAAGTTAGCACATCTAACTAGTTTATTAGTAACAAATGGTAAAGTTTTTACATTTTAGTAAATGCTGCAAAGGCTTAACCATTTATTCACAGGATCTTCTGACACAAATTATTTTTTTCACATCTAGTGGGTATGCCCTAAAATACTACCATTCCGGCATGAGGTATTGGCGTATGTAAACTAGGTTTTTGAAAGTTTTTTACAACCAAACATACTGATATTTATTTTTAACATATTTAGCACTTGAGTGAGAGATACCATTATTTCCCGATCCAACGATCTAGATTTCTACCATAGTATAATATACACTTGGGACTCTTGACATAGGAAGTTTTTTCTTGTATTTCAAATGGAGAACCTAACACCTAGATTACGAGTTTTGCGTTAGGAGGGGTGCGGTGCTAACGAGCAGTTTATGCTCACCGCTCACTTGCAGACAGCGCTGGTATTACGGGTTTTTACAAACCCGGCGTTAACCCCAAAAAAGTGAGCGAAGAGCAAAATTTAGCTCCACATCTCACCTCAATACCAGCGCTGCTTACGTTAGCGGTGAGCTGCTAAAACGTGCTCGTGCACGATCTCCCCATAGGAGTCAATGGGGGAGAGCCGGCTGAAAAAAAACCTAACACCTGCAAAAAAGCAGCGTTCAGCTCCTAACGCAGCCCCATTGATTCCTATGGGGAAATACATTTTATGTCTACACCTAACACCCTAACATGAACCCCGAGTCTAAACACCCCTAATCTTACACTTATTAACCCCTAATCTGCCGCCCCGTCATCGCCGACACCTACATTATATTATTAACCCCTAATCTGCCGCCTCCAATGTTGCCGCAACCTAACTACATTTATTAACCCCTAATCTGCCTCCCCCAATGTCGCCGCAACCTAACTACATTTATTAACCCCTAATCTGCCACCCCCAACGTCGCCGCCACTATATTAAAGTTATTAACCCCTAAACCTAAGTCTAACCCTAACACCCCCTAACTTAAATATAATTTAAATAAATCTAAAAAAATAACTATCATTAAATGCATTATTCCTATTTAAAACTAAATACTTACCTATAAAATAAACCCTAAACTAGCAACAACATAACTAATAGTTACATTGTAGCTAGTTTATGGTTTGGTTTTATTTTACAGCTAAGTTTGTATTTATTTTAACAAGGTAGAATAGTTACTAAATAGTTATTAAAGGGTCATGATACCCAATTTTTTTCTTTCATGATTTAGAAAGAGCATGTCATTTTAAACAACTTTCTAATTTACTTCTATTATCTAATTTGCTATAAATCTCTTGATATCACTTGCTGAAAAGCATATCTAGATATGCTCAGTAGCTGCTGATTGGTTGCTGCACAGAAAGGCCTTGTGTGATTGGCTCACACATGTACATTGCTATTTCTTCAACAAAGGATATCTAAAGAATTGAGCAAATTAGATAATAGAAGTAAATTGGAAAGTTGTTTAAAATTGCATGCCCTATCTGAATCATGAAAGTTTAATTTTGACTAGACTGTCCCTTTAACTATTTAATAACTACCTAGCTAAAATAAAGACGAATTTACCTGTAAAATAAAACCTAACCTAAGTTACACTAACACTTCACTATAATTAAATAAATTAACTAAATTAAATACAATTAATTACAATTAAATAAAATTATCTAAAGTACGAAAAACCCCTCCACTAAATTACAAAAATAATAAAAATAATTACAAGATTTTTAAACTAATTACACCTACTCTAATCCCCCTAACAAAATAAAAAAGCCCCCCAAAATAAAAAAAAGCCCTACCCTACACTAAATTACAAATAGCCCTTAAAAGGGCCTTTTGTGGGGCATTGCCCCAAAGTAATCAGCTCTTTTACCTGTAAAAAAAAAAAGTACAAATACCCCCCCAACATTAAAACCCACCACCCACACAACCAACCCTACTCTAAAACCCACCCAAACCCCCCTTAAAAAAACCTAACACTAACCCCTTGAAGATCATCCTACCGTGATACGTATTCACCCAACCGGGCAGAAGTGGTCCTCCAGACGGGCAGAAGTCTTCATCCAAGCCGGGCAGAAGAGGTCCTCCAGACGGGCAGAAGTCTTCATCCAGACGGCATCTTTTATCTTCATCCATCCGGCGCGGAGCGGGTCCATCTTCAAGACATCCGACGCGGAGCATCCTCTTCATCCGGAGTCTTCTTACTAAATGACAGTACCTTTAAGTGACGTCATCCAAGATGGTGTCCCTTCAATTCCGATTGGCTGATAGAATTCTATCAGCCAATCGGAATTAAGGTAAAAAAAATTCTATTGGCTGATGCAATCAGCCAATAGGATTGAGCTTGCATTCTATTGGCTGCCAGCTCAATCCTATTGGCTGATTGGATCAGCCAATAGGATTGAACTTTTTTCTACCTTAATTCCGATTGGCTGATAGAATTCTATCAGCCATCGGAATTGAAGGGACGCCATCTTGGATGACGTCACTTAAAGGTACCGTCATTTAGTAAGAAGACTCCGGATGAAGAGGATGCTCCGCGTCGGATGTCTTGAAGATGGACCCGCTCTGTGCCGGATGGATGAAGATAGAAGATGCCGTCTGGATGAAGACTTCTGCCCGTCTGGAGGACCACTTCTGCCCGGTTGGGTGAAGACGTCTCACGTAGGGTGATCTTCAAGGGGTTAGTGTTAGTTTTTTTTTAAGGGGGGATTGGTGGGTTTTAGAGTAGGGTTGGTAGTGTGGGTGGTGGGTTTTAATGTTGGGGGGTATTTGTCCTTTTTTTTTTACAGGTAAAAGAGCTGATTACTTTGGGGCAATGCCCAGCAAAAGGCCCTTTTAAGGGCTATTTGTAATTTAGTGTAGGGTAGGGCTTTTTTATTTTGGGGGCTTTTTTATTTGGTTAGGGGGATTAGAGTAGGTGTAATTAGTTTAAAAATCTTGTAATTATTTTTATTATTTTCTGTAATTTAGTGTTTGGTTTTTTTCGTACTTTAGACTTTAGTGTTAGGTGTTAGTGTAACCTCGGTTTAGGGGTTAATAGGTAGTTTATGGGTGTTAGTGTACTTTTTAGCACTTTAGTTAAGAGTTTTACACTACAACGCCGTAGCATAAAACTCTTAACTACTGACTTTAAAATGCGGTACCAGGCTTGACAGGAGAGGGTCTACCGCTCACTTTTGGTTAGACTCGTAATACCGGCGCTATGCAAGTCCCATTGAAAATATAGGATACGCAATTGACGTAAGTGGATTTGCGGTATTTCCGAGTCTGGCCAAAAATGTGAGCAGTGAGCCTGTCATTTCAAGACTCGTAATACCAGCGGGCGTTAAAAAGCAGCGTTGGGACCGGCCAATGCTGCTTTTAAGCCTAACGCACAACTCGTAATCTAGGTGTAAGTAATTATATGACTCTTTCTTGATTGAAGTACTCACATTAGAAAATAGACTTTATAAATGTTGCTGAAATACTTCTTAAAGGGACATTAAACACTTTGAGATGGTAATATAAAATGATAAATTGTATATATAAAACAACTCTGCAATATACTTTCATTATTTATTTTGTCCTCTTTGCCTGTAATTCCATTCTGAAATTGTTAGCTTTTCAGTTCCTGTTAGAAATGGAAGTGCAGAACACTGTTAAATCCAGCACAGCCATTGGCTGCACACTCTAATGACCTATGTATAACTGTCCCTAATTGGCCACAGCAGAGCAGGTAACACAAGTTACAACATGGCAGCTCCCAGTGTTTTATAGACACTAAAACTTTACACTTATTTTGTCACTTTTTAAACAACTAATGAAACTTTAAAAAATACATCTACATGTTAGTCATGGACTAATCTTTTCTTTGAATGC
Organism: Bombina bombina; assembly: GCF_027579735.1. Classification (NCBI taxonomy): domain Eukaryota; kingdom Metazoa; phylum Chordata; class Amphibia; order Anura; family Bombinatoridae; genus Bombina; species Bombina bombina. Next base: position 272,142,010 of record NC_069504.1, read on the forward strand.
ATCATTCTATCTAGCATGTATTTAGTGTTTAATGTCCCTTTAAGTCCATCCATTTCTTTTTGTTTTATATATTAAAGGGACAGTCTACTCCACAATTTTTATTGTTTTAAAAGATAGATAATCCTGTTATTACCTATTCCCCAGATTTGCATAACCAACAAGATTATATGAATACACTTTTTACCTCTGTGATTACCTTGTATTTAAGCCTCTGCAGACTGCCCCTTCTGTGCTATTGACAGACTTGCATTTTAGCCAATTGGTGCTGACTCATAAATATTTTCACGGGAGTGACCACAATATTATGTATATGGAACATATGATCTAGCGCTGCCTAGCTGTGAAAATTTTTCAAATGCACTAAGATAAGAGGCAGGCTTCAAGGGCTTAGAAATTAGCATATAAGCCTACCTAGGTTTAGCTTTTAACAAAGAATACCCAGATAACAAAGCAAAAGTGATGATTAAAGTAAGTTGGACAATTGCATGCCCTATCTGAATCATGAAAGTGTAATTTTGACTAGACTGTCCCTTTTAGTGTACTGTTATTTGTATATGAATATGCAACTCAACTTGAAAATAACTGTTGTACATTTTCCTTTTGTTATTTTAGTTTTTAATATTAAAAGTTTGAAAATGTAACAAATAAAAACACTTTTCTGGTTTGAATAAGTATAATATGTGCATGTGTGTATGGGCAGATATTTTTATTTCTCCTTGACTAGTAAGAAAAGGACAAAAAGAAATAATTTTACATTTTTAAACATTTGGGGATTAGTTATTCCCCGGTGGTGGTATTTTACACACCTGCATATGAGTATGATAAACATTTTTTGTCCAACATATGTAAATGCAGCTATAGTTGCCAGGTGCCCAGTATTAAACTTGACAGTACAGTATTTTAGCATGCTGTCCACTACAATGTCCCTGTTTGTTAGCTAAATGTTAAAGGGACACTGAACCCAAATTTTTTCTTTCGTGATTCCGATAGAGCATGCCATTTTAAGTAACTTTCTAATTTACTCCTATTATCAAATTTTCTTCATTCTCTTAGTATCTTTATTTGAAATGCAAGAATGTAATTTTAGATGCCGGCCCATTTTTGGTGAACAACCTTGGTTGTTCTTGCTGATTGGTGGATAAATTCATCTACCAATAAAAAAAGTGCTGTCCAGAGTTCTCAACCAAAAAAAAGCTTAGATGCCTTCTTTTTCAAATAAAGATAGCAAGAGAATGAAGAAAAATTGATAATAGGAGTAAACTAGAAAGTTGCTTTTGCATGTTCTAGCTGAATCACACAAAAAAAATTGGGTTCATTGTTCCTTTAAAGGCCTTCAGTGCCATAACACATTGCACATATGGAGCAGAAAGGAGTAGGGGGGCAGTCAAGGGGGTCAAATCACTTCTATTTACATGTGTTACTACTGGCAGTTAAATGTATAGTCTAGTCAAAATTAAACTCTAATGATTCAGATAGAGCATGCAATTTTAAGCAACTTTCTTCTTTTTTTTTTTTTTTTAAATGATTTTTATTGAAATTTTACAAAGGTAAAATATAGCGAATCCACAGTACAAATTGAATTTTCCAGTTAGGTACAACTTAGCCACGCAAATATTCACAGAAGTTCCATTGTAAAACATACATATTGATGAGAGAGAATTAAAACATAAAGAAGGAACCAAACGTATTGCAAATTATTCTCTCTCTTCATAACAGTGTGGACAGAAAAGTCAACATTATACATACGGCCCACACTGGAGCAATCTCTGAGAATAATATGTAGAGACAATCAATAAATGAACTGTGGAAACATAGGATAACCAGAATGGTAAGGTTTACTAGCTGAGAGCCGTGGCCCCCCTGATATCCAATAAGCCAGCGAATACTCTATCATTAATTCTCCTGAACCTAGAGAAAGAGAGGAAGGAAGAGGAAGAAAGGGTTAGGGAGTAAGGGGGAGTATGAGAGGGGGGATCAGGGAAAAACAAAACAAAACAAACCCCCCCCCCCCACTTAGGGAGAAAATTTACTATTGTCAAATGGGATACGTTCTCAGCATACTATCCCATCTAACTAATTCTGCCACTGGGAGAAGCGCAGTCAATGTCAGGATTTGGCTAAGGACATGAGCTTCCTCCCGGCTCCAGACTTTGCCTCCAGAGCTCCCAACTTAAGCATTGAATATCAATTTTGTTATTGGCTGCAAAAATGGGGCATTACATTGATTCCATATGTATTATAATTGCCAGGACCTAAGGCCAACCAGGGCTCATGGACTGACGCCATGCCCTGGCTATCGCCAGTTTAACTGCAGTGAACAGATATATTAACAGATTAAGGGCCTAAGCTGGGAGCTTCTCGGAAAGCATATGGAAGAGACCCTTCTGAGCATGCCCTCCCCAACTGACTCAGAATCTCTTACTGCATAGAAGAGCCCTGGTCCAGAGCTTTTGAATTTTGGGACACTCCCACCACATATGGGCTGCAGTTCCGATTTTCCCACAACCCCTCCAGCATAGTGGGGAGTGAATGTGGGACATCTGAAATAGTCAAAGAGGGGTTAGATGCCATTGGAATAAAATTTTGTGGAATAACTCCAAGTAAGTGATATTATGGATAGCACTTTTGGTGAGCAGAATGGTTCTGGACCAAGACTCCTCCGATACTTCGAACCTAAACACTCTCTCCCACTGCTTTATTTGGGGAGTTTTACAAAAAACGTGCATATTCAAAACATCCATGTAGGCCATGGAGAATATCCTAGGGATGCGTGTCGCCAGACTCCATTTCTTCTCCCATTTAGGGCCTGGTCTAGGGAGGGCATTAAGGAACCCCCAAGATCGCAGAAAGCTTTTAAGCCTGAAAAATTCAAATTGGAAGAGGGGCCTATGAGGGAACTTGTTTTGGAATGTAGCCACTGACAGGGGCGTCTCGTTAACCCATAAATCTGTCACAGTCAAGAACCCCTGCTCCTCCCACCATTCTGGAAGTGAGTTCGGTAAGGCTCGCAGTAGTCCAGCCAAGGAATTTATTGGTGAGGGGTGAGGGGAGATACCAGCAGAGTGCCGGATTTTGTCCCAGAATCAAAGATTTGCCTGGACTATGTAGTTCTCAGAAATAACAAGATGTCAAACGTGCTTGGGAATCCATATTAGGTGTTGTAGTGGAATGCCTGTGGTTACGGAATTTTTTTCTAAAGCGGCCCATCTACAGGGGGACAAAGGGCCCCCATGCCTAAAGGTGAGCCAGTCTCGCTGCCTCATGGTATTTAATAATATTGTCGACCGCTGCCCCTTTCAAATGAAAAAATTACAGACCCTCTGGAATTGAATTAGTATAGGTTTGGGAACAGGTATTAGTAAGCAACGGAATAAATACGTAATTTTGGGAAGCAAGTTCATCTTTACTGCAGCTTTTCATCCCCACCAGGATAAGAAAGGTGAGTCCCACTGTTTTAATAGGGTCTTAAATTTATAGTAGCTAACTTTTGCGAACTCCTCTAAAATGAGAAAAAGGGCCGGGAGAGAAGATAAAAGTCTAGAGGTAACAACAGTCAGGCCATCCGCAAACAGAACCACTTTGTGCAAGCTGCCCGAAATGTCAACCCCCTCAACCTCTGGAGAGCTCCTAATTCTTTCTGCAAGTGGCTCTATCGCAAGGGCAAAGAGCAGCGGAGACAAGGAGCAACCCTGCCGGATCTATAAAACAGAGAGGTGTACCCATCCAGCCCAGGGGCCTTGCGATTTTTCAACTTCAGGATCGCTGAAGTATTTTCATCAACCGTGAATGGAGATTCAAGTCTTTCTATCTGCTCTCGCGATAAACCTGGAAGGTTCAATCCAGACAAAAAATCCAGAATAGAGTCACCACATGGCGTATTTTGGGGCTGCTCCATCCGTAAGTTATATAATTGTGAGTAGTAACTGGTTTCTTAATTTTCTTGCTGGTCTAATCCCTTTATGGTAGAAGAGACACCTATTAGCCCGAAGACATTCCTGCACCTTTTGATTCTCCAAGTCTAATAGAATTCCTAGTGGTTTCAATAAGGGATACGAGGGAAGGGTTTAGCGTGATCATATGTTGGCTGACGAGGGATCGAAGGGTCTTGTGTAACTGAGCTGGGGACGCGGTAGACTTTTTACGTGTTTGGCTTTGTACTTTAATAAACAAACCCCTAACAAAAGCTTTTAAGGAGCCCCATAAACAAAAATCATTCACTTTGCCCATGTCGTTATGCTGCAGAAAATGAAAAATGTCCTCAGTAATAGTATCTTTAAGGCCTGGGATGGAGAGAAGAGAATCCTGGAGATGCCATGGGGGTCTAGATTGAGCAATTGGTGCTTATGGGAGTTGAATAGCAATGGGGGAGTGGTCAGACCACGTACAACTACTTATTTGAGCTTTTGGTATCTGATCTAAGAGCCAAGAGCTACAGAAAAAGAAGTCAATCCTAGAATAAGAGTGATGTACTAGGGAATAGAAGGTAAACTCTTTGTCCACCGAATGCAGGGAGCGCCACACATCAAAAATGTCTGCCTGAGCCAGGAGGGAATTTTTTTTTTCGAAGTAACAAAAGAGGCCTTGTCTAGACTGCGCCCCTGGGGAATGCGTTTATCCATGGCAGGGTGCAGGACCATATTAAAGTCGCCTGCCACCAGCAGTGATCCTTTTTTAATTTTGTGCAACCTAGTGAAAAATTTTCTGAGGTGTCAAATTTGTTTCGTATTGGGACTATAGTAAAAGGCTAATGTGTATACCGCCCCATCTAGTTTACAAACTAAAATTATAAAGCGACCTTGAGGATCTGTGTCTATGTGTAATTGTTCAAAAGAGATATCTCTGTGGACCAGGATAGCGACTCCCCTTGACTTTTTAGTAAAGGATGCTGCAAGAACATTCGGATATAGGGGGGATCGTAACATTAATGGATTATCTGCTACCCAGTGGGTCTCCTGCAAAAACACTATCTTAGCCTGCAAAAACTTTAGAGATCGGAGGAGTAAACTCCTTTTCATGGGGGAGTTAAGGCCTCTCACATTATGGGATACGCATGTAATGGCCATCGTGTCTCAAAAGGAGAAAAAGAAAAAAAAATGGGGGGGGAGGGGAGTTGGGAAAGATTAAAAGAGCTGGAAGCAAAGAGGGAGGGAAGGAAAGGAGAGGAGGGGAAGAGGAAAGGAATAGAAAAGAAAGTTAGCGAAGAGTAGGTATCAAGAAAACACTCAATCAAAGTAAACCTGGGTGAGATATTATCTAGTAGGGATACTTCAGTAATGGGAGCCACAGCACCTAAGTCAACTTAATATATATGCGGTATATTACAAGGGAAACCGCGAGTAGGCTTCTGAATTTTTTTTTCTCATTTAAAGCATCAGAAAGATAGGTTGTAAAGTAGATTCAGGCCTAGTTGGGGGGAGACTAGAAGGAACCAGCCAGGCCAGAGGCGCAGAAAAAAACAAAAAAAGAAGGGTAAGATAAGAGAGAAGAGCCCCGTCTGCACTCAGCTGCAGGGCAGACAAGGCAAGAAAGTAGAGAAGCAATTAATTAGATAGGGGGAGAGGTAGAGGTACAGAGGGATCCATGAGCGTTGGGACCTCAAATATCCGGGTTATGCATGTTTGTGAGAGTGGGTGTCAGCAAGTTGCAATACCAGAAGGAAATCAACATCACATCTAGATAAATCATCATTATAAACAAGGTGAAAAACATAGTAAAACAGATAACCAACAGATATAGATGTTGTTTTGGTCAGAGAGGACTGCAGGGTTAAATGACGGTTACTAAAATGGGTGTAGCATCAACAATTGGTCTAACTTAAAATATTCAGTAAGGGGTCTGAGTCTGCCTTGAAAGCAACAGGGAGGGGGAATGGGGAGTAAGCAAAAGGCACAGGAGTAATCAAGCCATACTGGTCATACTGTAAGTTATATCAAGATGTAGCTTTATATTAAGTATAGGAAACCTTAAAGTAACGGGCTTACTGGAGGAACATTGCGATGAGGTCCTGGGGAACCCCAGGCGCTGATCACAAGGTAATATACTCAAGGTTCAGGATATGGGCAATCCTACCAAAGGTCAATTTGTACAACCAGGGTCAGAATAAATAATATTGCCAGCTCACTAACCATCCCTATATATACGGTTATAACCCCAGTAGAAAATTATCTGCAACTCATACAACAGTATAAGTGGGTAACAATTTTAAGAGAAGCCCGTACGGTCAGTGGATAAAAAAAGCAGTTATGCAGTAGAGGAAAAAAGGTGTTAAGTAAAATCAGATTAAGCAGATTTGGTGAAATTGACGCTCACTTCATACATTAACCGGTGTGGCATAGGGGGCAGAGTGAGTGCATAGTTAGATACAAAATTATTTAACTTAACAGGTAACGTAAACAAAACAGAAGAAGAATGGTGGTGCTTTGAAGTCCTTACACGAAGTCTTATGGACACAAGGTAGGCGCACACAGTGTGCTAACTTGCAAATGTTCTCTTCCTTCTTGAAGGGGGAAATAGTCAGTGCCCACAATGCGAAGCGTTGTGTGAATTCAATAAGAGAAACAACACATATTGAACTTAACCTGTGTATAGCAACTAAAAAGAGAACAACAACAAACAAAAAACACAGTAACAAAAGTCACATAATACTCATCTGTATAGGCCTCAGTTGAACCACCATCTTCTGTACATCTCTCAGAATACAGTCCCAAGATAGGAGGACTAAGTGTGTATCAAAGGGGAAGATTATGTACAGTCCTCCTGTGTTTTCCATTGGGGTTTATGGTCCCAGCTAGAGGCACCTGCTCTCAGTGATCCCCCTCCCGAGGGGTGAACAGGCTGGGTCTTTCCCAACACTCTCTCCTAAGGTGTATTTTCGGGACCAGCTTTGGGCAAAGTTGAAGGAGGGTCATCTCCGACTGAAGATTCCAAGACTGGAACAATTGCAAACCTTGGAAAGCATCAGAAATAATGGTGTGGTCATCTCTAGACACAATCAATTTCATCGGGAATCCCCATCTGTATCTCACATTATTTTGCCGTAACAAACAGGTAACTTCACCAAAGGACCTGCGTTGTTGAAGCGTGCGAGATGCTAGATCCGAGAATACTTGAACATCCTTAAATTTCTCTGGTAAAACAGGTTTTCTGAGATGTGCTCTTTGCTCTCTCTCTTTTGTAGGTGTAGAAGTGAAGCCTCACTACAATGTCTTTGGGCTTCTCAGACGAGGATCCTCTGGGTCTGGGAACCCTATGGGCTCGGTCGATAAGGTTATCATTTTCTGACAAAGGGTTGGCAAGCAAAGAGAAAAGTTCAGTGAGAAACCCATTGATATCCTTGTTAGGGATTTCCTCAGGAACACCTTTAATTCACAGATTATTTCTACACGACCTATTCTCTAGGTCCGCAACCTTATCTTCAAGGTCTAACATCTGTATGGCCAAATTTTGCGTATAGCTAGATAAATTGGACTGATCCACACTCAGATCTTACTGCTTGCGATCTAGGACATCAATCCTGGCGTTAGTAGCGTTTTTATCTCTGTGAATCTCTGCTAGGGAAGAGGTTAGCTGATCTTAAAATGAAGAGTGATGCGTGTCCAACATTGACTACAGGGAGTTCAGAATAAAAAAAGGAGTCACTTTATTTTGTTCCCAATTTTGAATGTCTTGAAAAGCTGAGTCAATTAATGGAGATGACTCAGGGCTAGATGGTAGTGTGTCCCTTTCATCCCCTGGGTTATGCGGGGTGGTAAACTGATCTATAACAGTCCGCTTTAACACATTAATTCCCCTTTGATTCCTCTTTTTCTGAGAGTGAGACATTATTGGAAGAAGCACACTGTTTAAAATATAATAAATAAGAGCTCACTGTTCCAGCCAGAAATAAGATGATTTATTAGGCACCTCTATGGGACATTTAGGAGGTTATGTGCTGTTCATCATTCCCTGAGCTAATAAATATTAGGGCCCAAGAGATCCCTCTCTCTGCTCCCCCATAGGTATTACTTAATCTGCCATGCTATCCTGGGGAGGGGTATCCCAAAAAGGCACTCAAGAGGTTTGGGTAAAAACTGCTGTTTTAAGATATGCCCTGCTGTGTATATGCGTGTCTTACAACTGCAATGTATAGGGCTTGTTGCAGCACTGATACTCACTGACCTCCGCTTTCAACTCTGCAGCCCCAGGAGTCCCAGGTCACCACATGGGTGTAAGACACTAAACCTCTGTAGGTTACCCACCGGACTTATTTGTGCCACTTCAGAGGGACCAAAGAAAAGTTGTGTAGCCCTGGGAAAGACCGCAGCTGCAGCCGGAATTGCGCTGTACACTAACTCCAAGATGGCCACCGGGTCTCCTCAGCAGAGGCAGCACACAACGTGTGCAGATGCAAAGGCCGTTCTCAGAAGCCCTCAAAGTCAGAAACCGGCAATCTTTACCGGACAGCTCCCTGATCAGTCCGGTATTAGTAGGAGGGAACGTGTGCCCCAAATTGAGCTAAATGAAATGGGCACAAAGTGAAGTAGCACGGAGCTCCTATAAAATACGTGCGCTCACTTGCCCAGCTGGCTCCGCCCCTTAAGCAACTTTCTAATTTACTCCTATTATCAATTTTTCCTCGTTCTCTTGCAATCTTTATTTGAAAAAGAAGGAATGTAAGCATAGGAGCCGGTCCATTTTCCGTTCAGCACCTGGGTAGTGCTTCTGATTGGTATCTAAATGTAGAAATTAGAGATAGGCCCAGCACTCACCATCCAATCAAGGGTGCACGCTACAGGGGTTTCTGCACTAACCCCAAAAGTAGACAATGTTGTAGAAAAGAGCAGCAGCACCACACTTTAGGAAATTTTAACTGCTTTTAATGATGAAACATACAGAAAAACAACGACGTTTCGGTCATCAACTGACCTTAATCATGTTGATTAAGGTCAGTTGATGACCAAAACGTCGTTGTTAATCATGTTGATTAAGGTCAGTTGATGACCGAAACGTCGTTGTTTTTCTGTATGTTTCATCATTAAAAGCAGTTAAAATTTCCTAAAGTGTGGTGCTGCTGCTCTTTTCTACAATATGGTATCTAAATGTAGCCACCAATCATCAAGCACTACCCAGGTGCTAAACAAAAAATGGGCTGACTCCTAACCTTAAGGGACAGTCTACACCAGAATTTGTATTGTTTAAAAATATAGATAATCCCTTAATTACCCATTCCCCAGTTTTGCACAACCAATACAGTTATATTAATATATGTTTTACCTCTGTGATTACCTTGTATCTAAGCCTCTGCAAACTGCCCCCTTATCTCAGAGCTTTTGACAGACATGCAGTTTAGCCAATCAGTTTAGACTCCTAAATAACTCCACTGGAGTGAGCACAATGTTATCTATATGACACACATGAACTAGTACTGTCTAACTGTGAAAAACTTATCAAATGCTCTGAGCTTTATCGGAATCATAAAAGTTTAATTTTGACTAGACTGTCCCTTTACATTGAAATAAAGATACAAAGAGAACGAAAAAAATTAATAGGCGTAAAATTAGAAAGTTGCTTAAAATTGCATGCTCTTTCTGAATCCTGAAAGTTTAATGTTGACTAAACTATACCTTTAAAGAGGTAAAATTATTTATTTGTACGTTACTGGCATCCCAGGGGTAAAATGACTGCTCAGTTGTGAAAAATATACATGTGGGATCAAGAGTATGTAAGGTAGAGTTTTTTTTTTTGTTGGGGGTCATTGTGCCCTGTCACAGACAGATTGGTAAGTATTTTTGTAGAGGACAGATGGCAAGCCTAAATGCAGCAGTTAAAAAGACAATGCAAATATGTTTAGATAGATATATTGCAAATGGACAAGTACACAGCAGAAATCTGAATTAATAATGTTGGAGTTGAAGAAAGGGGCCTTATATAACACAACAATAACAGGCCTCTGGAGCTAAAGCAGGAGCCTGATAAAACACAGCACAGACAGACTTCTGGAGCTGAAGCAAGAACCTAATATAACACAGCACAGACAGACTTCTGGAGCTTAAGCAATAGCCTAATATAACACAGCACAGACAGGCTTCTGGAGCTTAAGCAATAGCCTAATATAACACAGCACAGACAGGCTTCTGGAGCTTAAGCAATAGCCTAATATAACACAGCACGGACAGGCTTCTGGAGCTTAAGCAATAGCCTAATATAACACAGCACAGACAGGCTTCTGGAGCTTAAGCAATAGCCTAATATAACACAGCACAGACAGGCTTCTGGAGCTTAAGCAATAGCCTAATATAACACAGCACGGACAGGCTTCTGGGGCTAAAGCAGGAGCCTGATAAAACACAGTACAGACAGGCTTCTGGAGCTGAAGCAAGAACCTAATATAACAGCACAGACAGACTTCTGGAGCTGAAGCAAGAACCTAATATAACACAGCACAGACAGACTTCTGGAGCTGAAGCAAGAACCTAATATAACACAGCACAGACAGGCTTCTGGAGCTGACGCAATAGCCTAATATAACACAGCACAGACAGGCTTCTGGAGCTGACGCAATAGCCTAATATAACACAGCACAGACAGGCTTCTGGAGCTAAAGCAGGAACCTAATATAACACAACACAGACAGACTTCTGGAGCTAAAGCAGGAGCCTGATAAAACACAGTACAGACAGGCTTCTGGAGCTGAAGCAAGAACCTAATATAACAGCACAGACAGACTTCTGGAGCTGAAGCAAGAACCTAATATAACACAGCACAGACAGACTTCTGGAGCTGAAGCAAGAACCTAATATAACACACCACAGAAAGGCTTCTGGAGCTGACGCAATAGCCTAATATAACACAGCACAGACAGACTTCTGGAGCTGAAGCAAGAACCTAATATAACATAGCACATACAGACTTCTGGAGCTTAAGCAATAGCCTAATATAACACAGCACAGACAGGCTTCTGGAGCTGAAGCAGGAACCTAATATAACACAGTATAGACAGGCTTCTGGAGCTGAAGCAGGAACCTAATATAACACAGCACAGACATACTTCTGGAGCTGAAGCAGGAACCGAATATAACACAGCACAGACAGACTTCTGGAGCTGAAGCAATAACCTAATATAACATAGCACAGACAGACTTCTGGAGCTGAAGCAGGAACCTAATATAACACAGCACAGACAGGCTTCTGGAGCTGAAGCAAGAACCTAATATAACATAGCACAGACAGACTTCTGGAGCTTAAGCAGGAACCAAATATAACACAGCACAGACAGACTTCTGGAGCTGAAGCAAAAACCTAAAATAACACAGCACAGACAGGCTTCTGGAGCTCAAGAATGAGCATAATATAACACAGCACAAACAGACTTCTGGAGCTGAAGCAGGAACCTAATATAACACAGCACATACTTCTGGAGCTGAAGCAAGAACATAATATAACAGAGCACGGACAGGCTTCTGGAGCTCAAGAATGAGCCTAATATAACACAGCACAGACAGACTTCTGGAGCTGAAGCAAAAACCTAAAATAACACAGCACAGACTTCTGGAGCTGAAGCAAGAACATAATATAACATAGCACAGACAGGCTTCTGGAGCTCAAGAATGAGCCTAATATAACACAGCACAGACAGACTTCTGGAGCTGAAGCAGGAACCTAATATAACACAGCACAGACTTCTGGAGCTGAAGCAAGAACATAATATAACACAGCACAGACAGGCTTCTGGAGCTGAAGCAGCAACCTAATATAACACAGCACAGACAGACTTCTGGAGCTGAAGCAAGAACCTAAGATAAGATAGCACAGACAGACTTCTGGAGCTGAAGCAGGAACCTAATATAACACAGCACAGACAGACTTCTGGAGCTGAAGAATGAGCCTAATATAACAAAGCACAGACAGGCTTCTGGAGCTGAAGCAAGAACCTAATATAACATAGCACAGACAGGCTTCTGGAGCTGAAGCAGGAACCTAATATAACACAGCACAGACAGACTTCTGGAGCTGAAGCAGGATCCTAATATAACACAGCACAGACAGACTTCTGGAGCTGAAGCAAGAACCTAATATAACATAGCACAGACAGACTTCTGGAGCTGAAGCAGGAACCTAATATAACACAGCACAGACAGACTTCTGGAGCTGAAGAATGAGCCTAATATAACACAGCACAGATAGGCTTCTGGAGCTGAAGCAAGAACCTAATATAACATAGCACAGACAGACTTCTGGAGCTGAAGCAGGAAACTAATATAACACAGCACAGACAGACTTCTGGAGCTGAAGCAAAAACCTAAAATAACACAGCACAGACAGGCTTCTGGAGCTCAAGAATGAGCCTAATATAACACAGCACAGACAGACTTCTGGAGCTGAAGCAGGAACCTAATATAACACAGCACAGACAGGCTTCTGGAGCTGAAGCAGGAACCTAATATAACACAGCACAGACAGACATCTGGAGCTGAAATAAGAGCCTAATATAACACAGCACATACAGGCTTCTGGAGCTGAAGCAAGAACCTAATATAACATAGCACAGACAGACTTCTGGAGCTGAAGCAGGAACCTAATATAACACAGCACAGACAGACTTCTGGAGCTGAAGAATGAGCCTAATATAACACAGCACAGACAGGCTTCTGGAGCTGAAGCAAGAACCTAATATAACACAGCACAGACAGACTTCTGGAGCTGAAGCAAATACCTAAAATAACACAGCACAGACACGTGTCTGGAGCTCAAGAATGAGCCTAATATAACACAGCACAGACAGACTTCTGGAGCTGAAGCAGGAACCTAATATAACACAGCACAGACTTCTGGAGCTGAAGCAAGAACATAATATAACACAGCACAGACAGGCTTCTGGAGCTCAAGAGTGAGCCTAATATAACACAGCACAGACAGACTTCTGGAGCTGAAGCAAAAACCTAAAATAACACAGCACAGACAGGCTTCTGGAGCTCAAGAATGAGCCTAATATAACACAGCACAGACAGACTTCTGGAGCTGAAGCAGGAACCTAATATAACACAGCACAGACTTCTGGAGCTGAAGCAAGAACATAATATAACACAGCACAGACAGGCTTCTGGAGCTTAAGAATGAGCCTAATATAACACAGCACAGACAAACTTCTGGAGCTAAAGCAAGAACCTAATATAACACAGCACATACAGGCTTCTGGAGCTGAAGAAAGAACCTAATATAACACAGCACAGAAAAACTTCTGGAGCTGAAGCAAGAACCTAATATAACACAGCACAGACAGGCTTCTGGAGCTGAAGCAAGAACCTAATATAACACAGCACAGACAGACTTCTGGAGCTGAAGCAGGAACCTAATATGACACAGCACAGACAGACTTCTTGAGCTGAAGCAAGAACCTAATATAACACAGCACAGACAGACTTCTGGAGCTGAAGCAGGAACCTAATATGACACAGCACAGACAGACTTCTTGAGCTGAAGCAAGAACCTAATATAACACAGCACAGACAGGCCTCTGGAGCTGAAGCAAGAGCCTAATATAACAGCACAGACAGGCTTCTGGAGCTGAAGCAAGAACCTAATATAACAGCACAGACAGACTTCTGGAGCTGAAGCAAGAACCTAATATAACATAGCACAGACAGGCTTCTGGAGCTGAAGCAGGAACCTAATATAACACAGCACAGACAGACTTCTGGAGCTGAAGCAGGAACCTAATATAACACAGCACAGACAGACTTCTGGAGCTGAAGAAAGAACCTAATATAACACAGCACAGACAGACTTCTGGAGCTGAAGAATGAGCCTAATATAACACAGCACAGATTGGCTTCTGGAGCTGAAGCAAGAACATAATATAACAGCACAGACAGACTTCTGGAGCTGAAGCAAGAACCTAATATAACATAGCACAGACAGGCTTCTGGAGCTGAAGCAGGAACCTAATATAACACAGCACAGACAGACTTCTGGAGCTGAAGCAGGAACCTAATATAACACAGCACAGACAGACTTCTGGAGCTGAAGAAAGAACCTAATATAACACAGCACAGACAGACTTCTGGAGCTGAAGAATGAGCCTAATATAACACAGCACAGATTGGCTTCTGGAGCTGAAGCAAGAACATAATATAACATAGCACAGACAGACTTCTGGAGCTGAAGCAGGAAACTAATATAACACAGCACAGACAGACTTCTGGAGCTGAAACAGGAACCTAATATAACACAGCACAGACAGACTTCTAGAGCTGAAGCAGGAACCTAATATAACACAGCACAGACAGACTTCTGGAGCTGAAGCAAGAACCTAATATAACATAGCACATACAGACTTCTGGAGCTGAAGCAGGAACCTAATATAACACAACACAGACAGACTTCTGGAGCTGAAGAATGAGCCTAATATAACACAGCAAAGACAGGCTTCTGGAGCTGAAGCAAGAACCTAATATAACATAGGACAGACAGACTTCTGGAGCTGAAGCAGGAACCTAATATAACACAGCACAGACAGACTTCTGGAGCTGAAGCAAATACCTAAAATAACACAGCACAGACAGGCGTCTGGAGCTCAAGAATGAGCCTAATATAACACAGCACAGACAGACTTCTGGAGCTGAAGCAGGAACCTAATATAACACAGCACAGACTTCTGGAGCTGAAGCAAGAACATAATATAACACAGCACAGACAGGCTTCTGGAGCTTAAGAATGAGCCTAATATAACACAGCACAGACAAACTTCTGGAGCTAAAGCAAGAACCTAATATAACACAGCACATACAGGCTTCTGGAGCTGAAGAAAGAACCTAATATAACACAACACAGAAAAACTTCTGGAGCTGAAGCAAGAACCTAATATAACACAGCACAGACAGGCTTCTGGAGCTGAAGCAAGAACCTAATATAACACAGCACAGACAGACTTCTGGAGCTGAAGCAGGAACCTAATATGACACAGCACAGACAGACTTCTTGAGCTGAAGCAAGAACCTAATATAACACAGCACAGACAGGCCTCTGGAGCTGAAGCAAGAGCCTAATATAACAGCACAGACAGGCTTCTGGAGCTGAAGCAAGAACATAATATAACAGCACAGACAGACTTCTGGAGCTGAAGCAAGAACCTAATATAACACAGCACAGACAGACTTCTGGAGCTGAAATAAGAGCCTAATATAACACAGCACATACAGGCTTCTGGAGCTGATGCAAGAACCTAATATAACACAGCACAGACTGGCTTCTGGAGCTGAAGCAAGAGCCTAATATAACACAGCACAGACAGGCTTCTGGAGATGAAGAAAGAACCTAATATAACAGCACAGACAGACTTCTGGAGCTGAAGCAGGAATCTAATATAACACAGCACAGACAGACTTCTGGAGCTGAAGCAAGAACATAATATAACACAGCACAGACAGGCTTCTGGAGCTCAAGAGTGAGCCTAATATAACACAGCACAGACAGACTTCTGGAGCTGAAGCAAAAACCTAAAATAACACAGCACAGACAGGCTTCTGGAGCTCAAGAATGAGCCTAATATAACACAGCACAGACAGACTTCTGGAGCTGAAGCAGGAACCTAATATAACACAGCACAGACTTCTGGAGCTGAAGCAAGAACATAATATAACACAGCACAGACAGGCTTCTGGAGCTTAAGAATGAGCCTAATATAACACAGCACAGACAAACTTCTGGAGCTAAAGCAAGAACCTAATATAACACAGCACATACAGGCTTCTGGAGCTGAAGAAAGAACCTAATATAACACAGCACAGAAAAACTTCTGGAGCTGAAGCAATAACCTAATATAACACAGCACAGACAGGCTTCTGGAGCTGAAGCAAGAACCTAATATAACACAGCACAGACAGACTTCTGGAGCTGAAGCAGGAACCTAATATGACACAGCACAGACAGACTTCTTGAGCTGAAGCAAGAACCTAATATAACACAGCACAAACAGGCCTCTGGAGCTGAAGCAAGAGCCTAATACAACAGCACAGACAGGCTTCTGGAGCTGAAGCAAGAACCTAATATAACAGCACAGACAGGCTTCTGGAGCTGAAGCAAGAACCTAATATAACACAGCACAGACAGACTTCTGGAGCTGAAATAAGAGCCTAATATAACACAGCACATACAGGCTTCTGGAGCTGATGCAAGAACCTAATATAACACAGCACAGACTGGCTTCTGGAGCTGAAGCAAGAGCCTAATATAACACAGCACAGACAGGCTTCTGGAGATGAAGAAAGAACCTAATATAACAGCACAGACAGACTTCTGGAGCTGATGCAGGAACCTAATATAACACAGCACAGACAGACTTCTGAAACTGAAGCAAGAACCTAATATAACACATCACAGACAGACTTCTGGAGCTAAAGCAAGAACATAATACAACACAGCACATACAGACTTCTGGAGCTGAAGCAAGAACCTAATATAACACAGCACAGACAGGCTTCTGGGGCTGAAGAAAGAACTTACTATAACAGAACAGACAGACTTCTGGAGCTGAAGCAGGAACCTAAGATAACACAGCACAGACAGGCTTCTGGCGCTGAAGCAAGAACCAAATACAACACAGCACAGACAGACTTCTGGAGCTGAAGCAGGAGCCTGATATAACAAAGCACAGCCAGACTTCTGGAGCTGAAGCAGGAACATAATATAACACAGCACAGACAGACTTCTGGAGCTGAAGCAAGGGCCTAATATAACACAGCACAGGCTTCTGGAGCTGAAGTAAGAGCCTAATATAACACAGCACAGACAGACTTCTGGAGCTGAAGCAAGAGCCTGATATAACACAGAACAGACAGGCTTCTAGAGCTGAAGCAAGAGTCTCATATAACACAGCACACACATACTTCTGGAGCTGAAGCAAGAGCCTAATACAACACAGCACAGACATACTTCTGGAGCTGAAGAAAGAACATAATATAACACAACACAGACAGGCTTCTGGAGCTGAAGCAGGAACCTAATATAACACAGCACAGACAGGCTTCTGGAGCTGCAGTAAGAACCTAATATAACAGCACAGACAGACTTCTGGAGCGAAAGTAAGAGCCTAATATAACACAGCACAGGCAAGCTTCTAGAGCTGAAGCAAGAACCTAATATAACACAGCACAGACAGGCTTCTGGAGCTGAAGTAAGAGCCTAATATAACACAGCACAGACAGACTTCTGGAGCTAAAGAAAGAACCTAATATAACACAGCACAGACAGACATCTGGAGCTGAAGCAGGAACCTAATATAACACAGCACAGACAGACTTCTGGAGCTGAAGCAGGAACCTAATATAACACAGAACAGACAGACTTCTGGAGCTGAAGCAAGGGTCTAATATAGCACAGCACATACAGGCTTCTGGAGCTGAAGTAAGAGCCTAATATAACACAGCACAGACAGACTTCTGGAGTTGAAGCAAGAGCCTAATATAACACAGCACAGACAGACTTCTGGAGCTGAAGAAATAACCTAATATAACACAGCACAGAAAGTGTTTTGGAGCTGAAGCAAGAGCCTGATATAACACAGAACAGACAGGCTTCTGGAGCTGAAGCAAGAGTCTCATATAACACAGCACAGACAGACTTCTGGAGCTGAAGCAGGAACCTAATATAACACAGCACAGAAAGACTTCTGGAGCTGAAGCAAGAGCCTAATATAACATAGCACAGACAGACTTCTGGAGCTGAAGAAAGATCATAATATAACACAACACAGACAGGCTTCTGGAGCTGAAGCAGGAACCTAATATAACACAGCACAGACAGGCTTCTGGAGCTGCAGTAAGAGTCTAATATAACACAGCACAGACAGGCTTCTAGAGCTGAAGCAAGAACCTAATATAACACAGCACAGATAGGCTTCTGGAGCTAAAGAAAGAACTTAATATAACACAGCACATACAGACTTCTGGAGCTGAAGCAGGAACCTAATATAACACAGCACAGACAGACTTCTGGAGCTGAAGCAGGAACCTAATATAACACAGCACAGACAGACTTCTGGAGCTGAAGCAATAAGATAATATAACACAGCACAGACAGACTTCTGGAGCTGAAGCAAGAACCTAATATAACAGCACAGACAGGCTTCTGGAGCTGAAGCAAGAAACTAATATAACAGCACAGACAGACTTCTGGAGCTGAAGCAAGAACCTAATATGACACAGCACAGACAGACCTCTGGAGCTGAAGTAAGAGCCTAATATAACACAGCACATACAGGCTTCTGGAGCTGAAGCAAGAACCTAATATAACACAGCACAGACAGGCTTCTGGAGCTGAAGCAAGAACCTAATATAACACAGCACAGACAGACTTCTGGAGATGAAGAAAGAACCTAATATAACAGCACAGACTTCTGGAGCTGAAGCAAGAAACTAATATAACACAGCACAGACAGGCTTCTGGAGCTAAAGCAAGAACATAATACAACACAACACATACAACTTCTGGAGCTGAAACTATAACCTGATATAACACAGCACAAACAGGCTTCTGGAGCTGAAACTATAACCTGATATAACACAGCACAAATAGGCTTCTTGAGCTGAAGCAAGAGCCTAATATAACACAGCACATACAGCCTTCTGGAGCTGAAGAAATAACTTAATATAACAGCACAGACAGACTTCTGGAGCTGAAGCAGGAACCTAATATAACACAGCACAGACAGGCTTCTGGAGCTGAAGCAAGAACCTAATATAACACAGCACAGACAGACTTCTGGAGCTGAAGCAGGAGCCTGATATAACAGAGCACAGCCAGACTTCTGGTGCTGAAGCAGGAACCTAATATAACACAGCACAGACAGACTTCTGGAGCTGAAGCAAGAACCTAATATAACACAGCACAGAAAGCCTTGTGGAGCTGAAGCAAGAACCTAATACAACACAGCACAGACAGACTTCTGGAGCTGAAGCAGGAGCCTGATATAACAGAGCACAGCCAGACTTCTGGGGCTGAAGTAAGAGCCTAATATAACACAGCATAGACAGACTTCTGGAGCTGAAGCAAGAACCTAATTATAACACAGCACAGAAAGACTTCAGGAGCTGAAGAAAGAACCTAATATAACACAGCACAGACAGGCTTCTGGAGGTGAAGCAAGAGCCTAATATAACACAGCACAGAAAGACTTCTGGAGTTGAAGCAGGAACCTAATATAACACAGCACAGACAGACTTCTGGAGATGAAGAAAGAACCTAATATAACAGCACATACAGACTTCTGGAGCTGAAGTAAGAGCCTAATATAACACAGCACAGACAGGCTTCTGAAGCCGAAGCAAGAACCTAATATAACACAGCACAGACAGGCTTCTGGAGCTGAAGCAAGAACCTAATATAACACAGCACAGCACAGCACAGACAGGCTTCTGGAGCTAAAGCAATAGCCTAATATAACACAGTACAGCCAGGCGTCTGGAGCTAAAGTAAGAGCCTAATATAACACAGCACAGGCAGACTTCTGGAGCTGAAGCAATAACCAAATATAACACAGCACAGACAGACTTCTGGAGCTGAAGCAAGAACCTAATTAACACAGCACAGACAAACTTCTTGAGCTGAAGCAAGAGACTAATATAACACAGCAAAGCCAGACTTCTGGAGCTGAAGCAAGAACCTAATATAACACAGCACAGACAGACTTCTGGAGCTAAAGCAGGAACCTAATATAACACAGCACAGACAGACTTCTGGAGCTGAAGCAGGAACCTAATATAACACAGCACAGACAGACTTCTGGAGCTGAAGCAGGAACCTAATGTAACAGCACATACAGGCTTCTGGAGCTAAAGCAGGAACCTAATATAACACCGCAGGTACAGGCTTCTGGAGCTGAAGCAGGAACCTAATATAACACTGCAGGGACAGGCTTCTGGAGCTAAAGCTGGAGCCAGATATAACACAGCAGGGACAGGCTTCTGGAGCTAAAGCTGGAGCCAGATATAACACAGCAGGGACAGGCTTCTGAAGCTATAGCTGGAACTAAATATAACACAGCAGGGACAGGTTTCTGGAGCCAGATATAACACAGCAGGGATAGGCTTCTGGAGCTAAAGCTGGAGCCAGATATAACACATCAGGGACAGGCTTCTGGAGCCAGATATAACACACAACACATACAGACTTCTGGAGCTGAAACTATAACCTGATATAACACAGCACAAACAGGCTTCTTGAGCTGAAGCAAGAGCCTAATATAACACAGCACATACAGCCTTCTGGAGCTGAAGAAATAACTTAATATAACAGCACAGACAGGCTTCTGGAGCTAAAGCTGGAGCCGGATATAACACAGCAGGGACAGGCTTCTGGAGATATAACCTAATATAACACAGCACAGAAAGTGTTTTGGAGCTGAAGCAAGAGCCTGATATAACACAGAACATACAGGCTTCTGGAGCTGAAGCAAGAGTCTCATATAACACAGCACAGACAGACTTCTGGAGCTGAAGCAGGAACCTAATATAACACAGCACAGAAAGACTTCTGGAGCTGAAGCAAGAGCCTAATATAACATAGCACAGACAGACTTCTGGAGCTGAAGAAAGATCATAATATAACACAACACAGACAGGCTTCTGGAGCTGAAGCAGGAACCTAATATAACACAGCACAGACAGGCTTCTGGAGCTGCAGTAAGAGTCTAATATAACACAGCACAGACAGGCTTCTAGAGCTGAAGCAAGAACCTAATATAACAGAGCACAGATAGGCTTCTGGAGCTAAAAAAAGAACTTAATATAGCACAGCACATACAGACTTCTGGAGCTGAAGCAGGAACCTAATATAACACAGCACAGACAGACTTCTGGAGCTGAAGCAGGAACCTAATATAACACAGCACAGACAGACTTCTGGAGCTGAAGCAATAAGATAATATAACACAGCACAGACAGACTTCTGGAGCTGAAGCAAGAACCTAATATAACAGCACAGACAGGCTTCTGGAGCTGAAGCAAGAAACTAATATAACAGCACAGACAGACTTCTGGAGCTGAAGCAAGAACCTAATATGACACAGCACAGACAGACCTCTGGAGCTGAAGTAAGAGCCTAATATAACACAGCACATACAGGCTTCTGGACCTGAAGCAAGAACCTAATATAACACAGCACAGACAGGCTTCTGGAGCTGAAGCAAGAGCCTAATATAACACAGCACAGACAGACTTCTGGAGATGAAGAAAGAACCTAATATAACAGCACAGACTTCTGGAGCTGAAGCAAGAACCTAATATAACACAACACATACAGACTTCTGGAGCTGAAACTATAACCTGATATAACACAGCACAAACAGGCTTCTGGAGCTGAAACTATAACCTGATATAACACAGCACAAATAGGCTTCTTGAGCTGAAGCAAGAGCCTAATATAACACAGCACATACAGCCTTCTGGAGCTGAAGAAATAACTTAATATAACAGCACAGACAGACTTCTGGAGCTGAAGCAGGAACCTAATATAACACAGCACAGACAGGTTCTGGAGCTGAAGCAGGAACCTAATATAACACAGCACAGAAAGACTTCTGGAGCTGAAGCAAGAGCCTAATATAACATAGCACAGACAGACTTCTGGAGCTGAAGAAAGATCATAATATAACACAACACAGACAGGCTTCTGGAGCTGAAGCAGGAACCTAATATAACACAGTACAGACAGACTTCTGGGGCTGAAGTAAGAGCCTAATTATAACACAGCACAGAAAGACTTCAGGAGCTGAAGAAAGAACCTAATATAACACAGCACAGACAGGCTTCTGGAGGTGAAGCAAGAGCCTAATATAACACAGCACAGAAAGACTTCTGGAGTTGAAGCAGGAACCTAATATAACACAGCACAGACAGACTTCTGGAGATGAAGAAAGAACCTAATATAACAGCACATACAGACTTCTGGAGCTGAAGTAAGAGCCTAATATAACCCAGCACAGACAGGCTTCTGGAGCCGAAGCAAGAACCTAATATAACACAGCACAGACAGGCTTCTGGAGCTGAAGCAAGAACCTAATATAACACAGCACAGCACAGCACAGACAGGCTTCTGGAGCTAAAGCAATAGCCTAATATAACACAGTACAGCCAGGCGTCTGGAGCTAAAGTAAGAGCCTAATATAACACAGCACAGGCAGACTTCTGGAGCTGAAGCAATAACCAAATATAACACAGCACAGACAGACTTCTGGAGCTGAAGCAAGAACCTAATTAACACAGCACAGACAAACTTCTTGAGCTGAAGCAAGAGACTAATATAACACAGCAAAGCCAGACTTCTGGAGCTGAAGCAAGAACCTAATATAACACAGCACAGACAGACTTCTGGAGCTAAAGCAGGAACCTAATATAACACAGCACAGACAGACTTCTGGAGCTGAAGCAGGAACCTAATATAACACAGCACAGACAGACTTCTGGAGCTGAAGCAGGAACCTAATGTAACAGCACATACAGGCTTCTGGAGCTAAAGCAGGAACCTAATATAACACCGCAGGTACAGGCTTCTGGAGCTGAAGCAGGAACCTAATATAACACTGCAGGGACAGGCTTCTGGAGCTAAAGCTGGAGCCAGATATAACACAGCAGGGACAGGCTTCTGGAGCTAAAGCTGGAGCCAGATATAACACAGCAGGGACAGGCTTCTGAAACTATAGCTGGAACTAGATATAACACAGCAGGGACAGGTTTCTGGAGCCAGATATAACACAGCAGGGATAGGCTTCTGGAGCTAAAGCTGGAGCCAGATATAACACAACAGGGACAGGCTTCTGGAGCCAGATATAACACACAACACATACAGACTTCTGGAGCTGAAACTATAACCTGATATAACACAGCACAAACAGGCTTCTTGAGCTGAAGCAAGAGCCTAATATAACACAGCACATACAGCCTTCTGGAGCTGAAGAAATAACTTAATATAACAGCACAGACAGGCTTCTGGAGCTAAAGCTGGAGCCGGATATAACACAGCAGGGACAGGCTTCTGGAGATAAAGCTGGATCCAGATATAACACAGCAGGGACAGGCTTCTGGAGCTAAAGCTGGAGCCAGATATAACACAGCAGGGACAGGCTTCTGAAGCTAAAGCTGGAACTAGATATAACACAGCAGGGACAGGTTTCTGGAGCCAGATATAACACAGCAGGGTCAGGCTTCTGGAGCCAGATATAACACAGCAGGGACAGGCTTCTGGAGCCAGATATAACACAGCAGGGACAGGCTTCTGGAGATAAATCTGGATCCAGATATAACACAGCAGGGTCAGGCTTCTGGAGCTAAAGCTGGAGCCAGATATAACACAGCAGGGACAGGCTTCTGAAGCTAAAGCTGGAACTAGATATAACACAGCAGGGACAGGTTTCTGGAGCCAGATATAACACAGCAGGGTCAGGCTTCTGGAGCCAGATATAACACAGCAGGGACAGGCTTCTGGAGCCAGATATAACACAGCAGGAACAGGATTCTGGAGCTAAAGCTGGAGCCAGATATAACACAGCAGGGACAGGCTTCTGGGGCCAGATATAACACAGCAGGGACAGGCTTCTGGAGCCAGATATAACACAGCAGGGACAGGCTTCTGGGGCCAGATATAACACAGCAGGGACAGGCTTCTGGAGCCATATATAACACAGCAGGGACAGGCTTCTGGAGCCAGATATAACACAGCAGGAACAGGATTCTGGAGCTAAAGCTGGAGCCAGATATAACACAGCAGGGACAGGCTTCTGGGGCCAGATATAACACAGCAGGGACAGGCTTCTGGAGCCATATATAACACAGCAGGGACAGGCTTCTGGAGCCAGATATAACACAGCAGGGACAGGCTTCTGGAGCCAGATATAACACAGCAGGGACAATCTACTGGAGCTGAAGCAGGAGCCTGGTATCTCTCATCAGGGACAGGGTACTTGATTAACTGCAGCTGAGCAATGAATACATTTCCAGAAGCGTCCAGCAGAGGGCCTGAATTAACAAAAAAATATTCTAGTGAGATTTATTTATCTAAAGGACTCAGTCAGGACAGCTCCTTTAGAGGGGGAACAGCAGATGACAACTGTTATATGTTGTATTTTACATGATTTTCATAAGATTGTGTATTTAAACCTAAAGTGAACAATGTCTTGCCTACATTAGTTATTATTGTATCAAACTAAGCATGAGTGAGCAAGACTGCCGTACAGGCACTGCAGGGTTGGGGGCCCTACAGGCTACAGATGTTTCAGAACTACATTTCCTATGATGCTCAACTGGACTAAGCATCATGGGTAATGTAGTTTTGAAACATCAGGAGTGTCAATGTTCCCCATCCCTGCATTAAAGGGACATAAAACCCCAATAGCATTTTTCATGATACAGATAGAGCATACAGTTTTAAACAACTTTCCAGTTTACTTCTTTTATCACATTTTCTTCATGTTCTTGTTATCCTTTCTTGAACAGATAGAAGGTGAGTTCAGGAGTGTGCACGTGTCTGCAGCACTATATGGCAGCAGTTTTGCAAAAATGTTATACATTATCAATATCACTAGATAGCAGCACTATTTCCTGCCATGAAGTGCTCCAAACATGTGCACGCTACCTATCTAGATATCTCTTCAACAAAGAATAACACAAGAACGAATCACATTTGATAATAGAAGTAAATTAAAAACATGTTTTAAATTGTATTCTCTATCTAAGTCATGAAATAAAAATGTTGTGTTTCATGTTCCTTTAAAGCTAGTTATCCCAGATAAGAAACTGAGCAAAGAAAGGTTATTTGTTCTATATCATGGGATATAAACTTGCTGAATAAAGTAGAAACATGGAGTGGATCACTACTGAAATGATGTAGCTTTATTTATAAAGTTGTTACCAAATGTTCACTATGTCAGAGATGCTTGACTGAAAAGTTGCTTTTTTTTTTAAACATTCTTTATTAGGTTTTCAAATAAAAACAATTTAACAAAACATTAAAGTATTAATATATATATACAGTTACAGTCACATATATCAAGTTACAGGCATTTGTCAGAGATCATGAACTATATAAGGTGATCGTACATAAAAAAAAAGAACAAGGAAGGTGAAGTGGGGGCACAACATATATATTTTCATCATATTATACTGGGGACATGTAGATTTATTACTAGGCAATCAGCTTCTATATTAGGAGTGTTGTCAGGGGATAGAAATAGTGGAGGAGGGGTGCCCCTTTGGTTTTCAGTGGGGCAAAGAGGACCTATTATTATGTTATCCAGATTATCAAGTTAACTGTGCAGCCAGGTATCCCAAATGGGCCAATAGGTTTACATTTGGTTTATTGAATTATAGAAGTATTTTTCCATTGTGGCCATGTAATTCACTAGTGTGCATATGTCGTTGAGTCGTGGGGAATTCAGCTTTTTCCAAGGTCGGCAATAGATAGTTTAAAACATTTTTTTTTTTAATGCAAATTACTACATATAACAGCATTATTTATTATACATCAGTACCATATATTTAGGTTGGAGGACCTTGAAATCAACTTTGCTAGGAATCAAGTAAGAGCAGGTTTCTTTCCTCTAGATGTGCCAGCACAGCCCTAACAAGATCTATCCCTGAGCCAGTAATTACCATCACCCCTGAATGTAGCAACTATAACTAGAAAAAGTCCTAACAGTGATACTCTCCACCACATTATCCCATTCTTACCCTAACAGCATTAACTCCTTGGATTCCCTTACTTAAATAAAAGTCTAATCATGACTCTCACTACTTTAACCCTTTCATACCCTTAAAGCATTAACCACAGCTTCCCACAGCATTAAACTATGAGTGCAATTTATCCAATAACCACAAAACCTCCACCTCTCCTAAAACCCTAGTCACATCAACCTTAAGTTACACTCCCACTCATGTACCCAGAGTGAGAAGTACAACCCCACAGCACAATGTCTCCTCTCTAAGGGAACCTCTTAAAAGTAGTCTCCACTTGATTCCTAACACCCATTATAGTCTATCAATTGTCTCCCAACACCTATACTGGTTGCCCAAGGAACCTACAGTACCCATAAAGCTCCCAAGGGACTATGCCACCCATAATAGTGCTCAATAAAACACCTCCACCATCTATGTGGTCCCCCAGAGAGTTACACTGTTCATAGTAACCCTCCTATATGAACCCCTTTTATATAATCCAGAGGGATACCACAAAATACCTTCCAGTGTAACAAAAGTACCTTTCTACACAACACTTTGTAATGGAAAGATCCCACCCCAAAATCCAAAGGACACCACAGTAGGAAGTTTGCTTGAAAAAGAAATTAGTCAAGGTACTACAGACATCAGAGAATCTTCATAGATAGATTGCTTTGACCTTTTTTTTACTTAGATGGCAATAAAAGAATGATGCTACCATCAAGATTGAAGGGATTGTTAAATTAATGCATGTGAGTATAATTTAAAGGGGACTTTGTGCTGAAATGGTTCATCTCTGACATGACAAACAAAACATAGGAGGTGTCTCATAGTGTAGTATATTTGAAAAACAGATGGAGACAAACAGGCATAAAAAAGGCACACTTACATGTGTAGGATGCACTAAATATAAGTGCAGTGCAGGTGTGCTGGGTCCTCAGAGCGGCCCAGAAAGCTTCCCACAGTCTACAGGAATCTCTCCTCATTATGGCTTCCAGCTCCCAGATAGGGCATATAGTAGAACAACCAGATTCCTCCTTAGCATCTGTAGGGGTGCTAAAACAATGTATATTAGCACATCAGCATGTGTCAAAGGAGTGTGAATAATAAAGTATTTTATTAAAAATAGCGACACATTTCTCAGCTTGTAGATAGCTGTTTTATCAGGCTTCCCTAAGATAGAAACAAGTGAATTGTTTACTTGCATTTCAGCACTAATTTTTACTGTTTCTATTTAAACTAAGTTGTAATCCTGTAAATTGTTAATTAACAACTTCACCAATCAGTTATTTACTACAAGGGAACATAGGAAAAAGGGTCACTGCCAAACCCCAACGTACAGACATGCAGGCAATTAAAATAAAAGAGCTATTTAATACATTAGGATTGCATAATCCAAAAGTGCATAACAAAAAGACAATGCAATAGCACTTACTCAGAATTTTAATTGAGCAATACATTTTTTCAAAAATGCCTCCATTTGCCTTCATGTTACATTCATCAGCCAATCACAGACTCATATACGTATACACTGTCAACTTTTGCACATGCTCAGTAGGACCTGGTGCCTCATAAATTGTGTATATAGATAGACTGTACAATTTCAAAGTGGAAGTAAATTGGAAAGTGTCTTACTACTGCATGCTCTATCTCAGTGTTTTTCAACCAGTGTGCCGTGGCACACTAGTGTGCCGTGAGAGATCCTCAGGTGTGCCACGGCAGACTGACAACAGTGTGACATATTTTTTAAACTTTGCTTGTTTTTTACTCCCAGTGCAGGGGTAGTTTGTAGGAGGCATGGCATAACAGCACAATACATACAGTATGACTGCCCTCCCTGCATATATTTCACACCAGTCTGGGATGTGCATTGCACAGGGGTGCATTGCATGGGCAGTGTACATTGTAACAATAGCATATGTTCACATTTTCAAAGTGAACATTTTATAAGTGATTCACTAGCAATATAGCAATAGAATTATACAAGAATTGAACAAGGATTGGGCAAGGGGCAAGACACAAGGCAAGTACTTTTGTAAAATAATGTTTGATATACCTTACTGTTTTCAAATGCAATTGCTAATGTAATACTGTGTCTTATGTGTTTAACTGGTTCCCTCTTTTGTAAAAATGCCTAATATCTTCTTATTCCTTTTTGCTGCCTTTTGTCTCTATAACAAACTACATTACTCATTTACTCCTTCTCCCTCTCCACCTGCACTGTTTATTAGCCCATCTCTCTTAAACTCACATTACTTTTGTACTCATGAACTTTACCAATTCCTAAACACTCTCTCTCCACCCTGCACCTTGTCTCAAAAGCAGTCTCACTACTGCAAATCTGTATCTCATCTTATGTCACTCTCCCTCTTGCTTCTACTAACTGCTGGCGACATCTCCCCTAATCCTGGTCCCCAACAACTGCCTAGCCGTGCACATCCATGTGTACCATCCCACAGACTCAAAAAACAAAACTCTGACAACCTTACTCACATTCATCTTGCATCAAAAGCCACTTCCCCTTTCACTTGTGCACTTTGGAACTCTCGCTCTGTTTGCAACAAACTCACTTCTTTACATGACCTCTTTATCTCCCGCTCCCTCAACCTTCTGGCCCTAACAGAAACCTGGCTCTCTCCCCTAGACACAGCATCCACTGCTGCTCTGTCACATGGGGGTCTCCACTTCAGCCACACTCCTAGGTCTGGTAATAGACAAGGAGGTGGTGTTGGTATTTTACTTTCCTCTCATTGCACCTTTCAACAAATACACCCCATCTCTTCCCTCACATTTTCTTCATTCGAAACCCACATGATTCGCTTATTCTCTCCTCTTTCTATACGTGTCGCAGTCATATACCGTCCTCCTGGCTCCTCAACTCAATTTCTAGATCACTTGGCTGCATGGCTACCTTATTTCCTTTCCTCAGACACCCCTTCCCTCATTCTTGGTGACTTCAACATCCCTCTTGACAATCCCACTGCCTCCTCTGCAAAACAACTTCTGCAACTCACTTCCTCTTTTGGTTTGTCACAATGGACTGATTCTCCCACTCACAAAGATGGTCACTCCCTTGACCTGATCTTTAGCTATCGATGCACCCTCTCAAACTTCACAAACTCCCCCTTTCCTCTTTCTGACCACCATCTCCTTACTTGCAACATATCATCCCTCCCTACAACTCTCCCTCCTTCTGCTCCTCACACCAAACTTCACAGAAGAATTACGTCATTAGATCAACATCAGCTTTCTAATTCCATCAAACCTCTCCTCTCATCCTTCTCCTCCTTTTCATGCCCTGACCAATCTATCTGCCACTATAATTCAACCCTTACATCCGTCCTTGACAATCTCGCCCCTCTTACCATAGCTCGGAAATCAAACACTCATCCTCAGCCCTGGCATACTCCACTGACACGATACCTACGCAGATGTTCCCGTACTGCTGAGCGGCACTGGAGAAAATCTAGGAGTTCAGCTGATTTTCAACACTACAAATTTATCTTGAACTCCTACTACTCTGCCCTTAATTTCCATAAGCAACACTACTTCTCTACTCTTATCTCTAATCTTTCTTCAAACCCAAAACGTTTGTTCTCCACTTTCAATACTCTTCTCAGCCCTCCCCCACCTCCTAATACAACTTCTCTGTCAGCTCAAGACTTTGCCAACCACTTCAATAACAAAATCAACTCCATCAGAAATGAAATCAGCTCTCAACATAATTCCATTCCCTCACCCCCTCAAATGCTCTCAATCAACCACAACCCACATAACCTTAAACTTAGCTCATTCTCCCCTGTTACTGAGGAAGAAGTTTCGGCACTTATACTGCGCTCTCACCTCACTACCTGTCCCCTTGACCCTATCCCCTCACAGCTACTCCCCTCCCTCTCTGCCACCCTTACCCCTATACTCACACACACTTTCAACCTCTCCTTCAGCACCGGTATATTTCCCTCATCGCTGAAACATGCACTGGTCACACCTATCCTCAAAAAACCTTCCCTTGATCCTACCTCCCCATCCAACTACCGCCCTATTTCCCTCCTCCCTCTTGTATCAAAGCTTCTCGAAAAACTAGCTTATGCACGCCTTTCCCATTTCCTTACAATAAACTCCCTTCTTGACCCATTGCAATCTGGATTTCGTCCCCATCACTCCACAGAAACAGCAATTGTTAAGGTTACCAATGACCTACTTACAGCAAAATCAAAAGGCCACTTCTCTCTGCTTATTCTCCTTGATCTGTCCGCAGCCTTTGACACTGTTGACCACCCTCTCTTGCTTCAAACCCTCCAATCCTTCGGCATATGTGACACAGCCCTCTCATGGCTCTCTTCCTACCTGTCAAACCGTACCTTTAGTGTAGCCTTCTCTGGGGCCTCCTCTGCCCCGTCACCACTTTCTGTCGGAGTACCGCAAGGCTCTGTTCTCGGTCCCCTTCTCTTCTCAATCTACACGTCATCACTAGGTTCCCTAATAAAGTCCCATGGTTTACAATATCATTTGTATGCCGACGACACCCAAATCTACTTCTCTGCACCAGAACTTTCTCCTTCCTTGCTAACCCATGTCACTAACTGTCTTTCTCACATCTCCAAATGGATGTCCTCTCACTACCTCAAGCTAAATCTCTCCAAAACTGAGCTCCTTATTTTCCCCCCTTCTTCAAAACTCTCCACCCCCAATCTCTCTATAACTGTCGACAACTCCATCATTACCCCTACCCCGCATGCCCGATGTCTCGGGGTCACATTTGACTCAGATCTTTCTTTCACTCCTCACATTCAGACTTTGGCTAAAGCCTGCCGCTTCCACCTTAAAAACATCTCTAAAATTAGACACTTCCTTACACAAGACACAACTAAGATTTTAATCCACTCTCTCATCCTCTCCCGTCTCGATTACTGCAACTCTGTCCTCTCTGGTCTCCCCACCTACCGCTTAGCTCCTTTACAATCCCTAATGAATGCCTCTGCCAGACTCATCTTCCTTACAAGTCGCTCTTCATCTGCTGCACCTCTCTGCCAATCTCTTCACTGGCTTCCTCTTGCCTCTAGGATCAAACACAAAATTCTCACTCTGACATACAAAGCCCTCAACTGCACTGCTCCCCCCTATATCTCTGATCTTGTCTCCAGATACTCTCCTTCCCGTCCCCTTCACTCTGCTCAAGACCTCCTACTCTCCTCCTCTCTTGTCACCTCATCACACTCCCGTTTACAGGACTTCTCCAGACTGGCTCCCATCTTGTGGAACTCTCTGCCTCGCTCCACAAGACTCTCTTCTAGTTTTAAAAGCTTCAAGTGCTCCCTAAAGACTCTACTGTTCAGGGATGCATACAACCTACGCTAACCTTACTTTATACCAGTTCGTCTCCTCCATTGCTATCCAGTTATCCCCCCTAGCATGTAAGCTTAAGAGTCCAGCTGTTTGTTGATCACCTTCTCAAGAGCTGTCTACAACAGTGCAACTCTTGGCAGGGCCCTCTACCCATTTGATCCCTATAACTGTTTTTTTTTTTTTTTTTTTTTTTTTTACTCCGCCTTTGTTAATAGCGCTGCGGAATCTGTTGGCGCTCTACAAATAACCGATAATAATAATAATAATAATAATGTGTGTGTTTGTGTGTATATGTATATATATATATGCTGTATTAGGCTACAATGTGTGATTTTTTTTAAATTTTGGGATGGTGGTATGCCACAGGATTTTTTAATGTAAAAAAGTGTGCCACGGCAAAAAAAAGGTTTAAAATCACTGCTCTATCTGAATCATGAAAAATAAAATTTTAATGATCTTTATTAAATAGAAGGGTCAAAACAGATGAGATCATTAAAGGGACGGTAAAGCCATGGTTCAAATAAACCATGTGATTTTAAAAAACTTTCCAAATTACTTTTGTTTTTAAGTTTGCTTCATTCTCTTTGTATCCTTTGCTGAAGAGTAGATTCATGGGACAACCACTAATCAGCAGCTAGCTGTCAGAAGTGCAATTTTGCACCAAGAGAATGAAGCAAATTGAATAATAGAAGTAAATAGGAAAGTTATCTAAAATGGCACGCTCTATCCGAATCATGAAAGTTTACTTTTTATTTTACTGTTCCTATTTTTATAGTACTGTGATGTCATTGGATTGTCTGTAAATAGTTTATTGACATTTAACCTTAAAAATATACATAAATAAATAGAATAAATACAAATATTTTTTAATGTATCATTGTTTAAATGAATATAATACATGAGTGTGTATCTTATGTAAGTTGATATCATTTCAAAATCTTTTAACCTCTTAAGGACATATGACGGAATTTTTCCGTCATAAAACAATTGAGCAAACTGAAAGCTGTGTCCTTAAAGGTTTAATCATCAGAAAACTTTTCTATTTTTATTTATATCAGGAACATAATATGTTAAAGGAACATAAGGAACTGC
Source organism: Bombina bombina (assembly GCF_027579735.1). Classification (NCBI taxonomy): domain Eukaryota; kingdom Metazoa; phylum Chordata; class Amphibia; order Anura; family Bombinatoridae; genus Bombina; species Bombina bombina. The sequence continues at coordinate 272,174,127 of NC_069504.1, forward strand.
AGGTGGTTCTCTAGAGCAAGTTTGAAACTTCATAAAGTGGCCAGGATGTATTAGACAATAGGGACCAGCAAAATCAGTTCTTGAACATTCAGTTTTTAAAACTGGAACAAAATGTTAGTGGTTTTACCAAGAAATACCATTAAGTTTAGGAAATGTATTTCTGATCATTGTGAGAATACCAAATAATATTGTATTTTTGTTGTTTTGAGTTTTTGAGGTTAGTGGTTACTATATTTTCTATGGAATTTTCGCTCTTTAAAATGATATCCTTGTGTCAGCAGTATCCAAATCTTACCCATATTTTTCTTTAGCAAAATGTTATGTATGTATATATAAACAAAATTTATGCTTACCTGAACAATTTATTTATTTCTGGATATGGTGAGTCCACGTCTTGAGTAATTACTGTTGGGAATATTACTCCTGGCCAGCAGGAGGAGGCAAAGAGCACCACAGTTAAACTGCTAAGTATCACTCCCTTACCCACAACCCCCAGTCAATTGACCGAAGGGAAATGGAGAAAAAGAAGAAACACAAGGTGTAGAGGTGCCTGAGGTTATAGCCAAAAGAACAACTGTCTTAAAATAAAGGGTGGGGCCGTGGATTCACCATATCTGGAAATAAATACATTTATCAGGTAAGCATACATTTTGTTTTTGTTTCCTAAGATATGGTGAGTCCACGGCTTGAGTAATTACTGTTGGGAACCAATACCCAAGCTAGAGGACACGGATAAATAGGGAGGGACAAGACAGGCAGTCCTAAACAGAAGGCACCACTGCTTGAAGAAACTTTCTCCCAAAAGAGGCCTCAGCCAAGGCAAAAATATCAAATTTGGAAAAAGTATGTAGAGAAGACCAAGTTGCAGCCTTGCAAATTTGTTCCACAGAAGCTTCATTTTTGAAAGCCCAAGAAGGGGAAACAGCTCTTGTGGAATGAGCCGTAATTCTCTCAGGAGGCTGCTGTCCAGCAGTCTCATAAGCCAAATGAATTATACTTCGTAACCAAAAAGAAAGAGTAGTAGCAGTATGACCTTTACATTTCCCAGAGAAACAGACAAAAAGGGCAGAGGACTGGTGAAAATCCTTAGTTGCCTGTAAGTAGAATTTAAGAGCACGTACAAAATCCAAATTGTGTATCAAACGTTCTTTGGAAGAAGAAGGATTAGGACACAGAGAGGGAACAACAATGTCCTGATTTATATTTCTACTAGAAACAACCTTAGGAAGGAAATCGAACTTAGTACGAAGAATCGGCATGAAAAATAAGATAAGGGGAGTCACATTGCAGAGCTGAGAGTTCCGAGACTCTTCGAGCAGAAGAGATAGCAACAAGAAACAAAACCTTCCAAGATAACAACTTAATGTCTATGGAATGCAACAGCTCAAACGGAGCCAGCTGTAAATATTTAAGAACAAGGTTAAGGCTTCAAGGAGTATCAACAGACTTAAAGACAGGCCTGATTTTTACCAAGGCCTGACAAAAAGATTGCACATCTGGCACATCCACCAAATGTTTATGTAGTAAAACTGATAAAGCAGAAATCTGACCCTTCAGGGTACTGGCTGACAATCTGTTTTCCAGGCCTTCCTGAAGAAACGATAAAATTCTAGGAATTCACACCTTGGATTCACACCAATAAAGATATTTATGCCATATCTTATAGTAAATCTTTCTAGTAAAAGGCTTGCAAGCCTGAATCATGGTCTCAATGACCGACTCAGAAAAACCACGCTTAGACAAATTTAAGCGTTCAATCTCCAAGCAGTTAGCTTCAGAAAAACAAGATTTGGATGACGGAAGGGACCCTGAATCAGGAGGTCCTTCCTCAGAGGTAGTCTCCAGGGTGGGAGAGATGACATCTCCGCTAGGTCTGCAAACCAGATCCTGTGAGGCCACGCAGGGGCTATTAGAATCACTGACTCCCTCTCCTGTTTTATATGAGCAATGACTCGTGGAAGGAGAGCAAACGGAGGAAACAAGTATGCCAACCTGAAAAGCCAAGGAACCACCAGAGCATCTATCAGAACGGCCTGTGGATCTCTTGACCTTGAACCGTACTTTGGAAGCTTGGCGTTCTGACGGGACACCATCAGATCTAACTCTGGCACCCCCCATTTGAGGACTAAGCTTGAAAACACCTCCGGATGGAGTTCCCACTGGAAAATCCGCTTCCCAGTTGTCTACTCCTGGAATTTGGATGGCAGGTAGACAGCAATTGTGGGTCTCTGCCCACTGAAGTATCCAAGTAACCTCCTTCATGGCTAAGGAACTCAGAGTTCCTCCCTGGTGATTGATAAAAGCCACAGAGGTTATGTTGTCTGACTGGAACCTGTTAAACTGTATAGGAATAGTGGTTCTCTTAGCCAGAGTTGAAATGACCCCTTCAACTTTGGGTACAGTATACCAAGGGTCTTTAATGAAGTCATTGACAGGAAACATTTTATTAAAAATAGGAGACGGGGAAAAAGACCCCTAGTTTCTCCCATTCCTGTGCGATAATCTCCCTAGCACGGTCCGGCACAGGAAAAAACTCAGAAGTGGAAGGTATATAAAAGAAACTATTAAGTTTACTAGATTTTTTAGGAGTCACAATGGCAGGGATATCAAAGTCATCTAAAGTAGCTAAAACCTCCTTTAACAATACAAAAAGGTGTTCAAACTTAAATCTGCAGGATACCACCTCAGTCTCAGAAGAAGGAATTATACTGGCGGAATCTAAGATTTCACCCTCAGAAAATCCTGATGTATCTTCCTCATCAGACTTATGAGAAAGGGCAACTTGGGAAGCAGAACTGAGGACAGGCACCTTACTTTCTGAATTTCTAGATTTCCTCTTGCGTTTTCCCTGTAATCTGGGAATGACAGCTAATGCCGCAGATAGCACTGAAGATACCTGGCCAGCAATCTCTGCTTTTAAATAAACTCCACTAGGAGTTATAGAGGAACCGCAGGGCACTGCATGTAACGACATTGAGGCTTAGGACGTAGCAGGAGAAAGCTGAGGTATTATTTTAACAGCATCATCCTGAGAGGCATTAGGCTAAAAAATGTTACCTTTATTTTGCAAGGTTTTCTTGACACATGTAGAACAAATTTGCATAGGAGCTGCAATTTGTGCATCTAAACATAAGCATGAATTCATGAGGTCAGGCTCTTGCTCCATATCAGACATGTTGCAAAACAGTAAATAAACTTGTACAGATAAGTTTCAAAGATTTTAATATTCAATTAAAATAAGCCAAGGAAAAAATACACTTTAAATTTTATCCCAAATTAGGATCGATCCCCAGCTAAAATTATGTGAGAAAAGTTAAGAAAAAAACATTTAATAAACATCAAATAAACTTCTAAAATACCCCTCAGGCAACTCCACACTTCAATTACGGAGGTGCCTTGCTGCTACCAATTAAGATCACCCTGAAATGGAGAAAAACAACTTTTTCCTCAGAAACATTATGAAGTAAAGCCGGCAGTGGCGTATTATGGCCTAGGCCAACATGGCCGGTGCCTAGGGCAGCAGATTTGGGAGGGGCAGCACATCTGCCCTATCCTCTCTCTAAAAGCCAGCATACAGTACAGTGAGCGATAAAGTGCAGGCTTTTACAGAGAAGACAAGGCACGTGCACTGATTAAGGTCACTCTTTACAGGCAGTGCTCCTTTAAACCATTGCTTCATTTAGAGCCGCCGGCATTTTTGCAGTGGAAGCGTTCTTGGTGAGAAACTTGCCCGGGGATATGCTTACAAGGTGAGGCTGGAGAACACCTTGTGCTGATATGCTGCTGCCCCTTGTCCGCTGTGGTGGATCTGGGAGCGCAGTGCTTATTGCAGGTCTTAGTAACTAACAGACTGGATGTGTCTGTGCACTGCTTAGATCAGCTTGTGATGTCTAATCATAAACTCTCCGCGCTAATGTATGTTAGTTACTAATAGCTTGCTTTCTCTGCATTCATGTGATGTCTAATCATATACTCTTAGCACTAATGTATGTTAGCTACTAATGGCTTTCTCTGCATTCATGAACCCACAAAGTAAGTAGTAAACGGACACTTAAAACTTTTCATTACTTGAATGATGGTAATTACTGTATGTTGTTGCTCGTAAAGGGCAGTGATTTTTCAAAATGTATTCTTCTTTCCCTCCCTTCCTCTCTCCCTTCTTTCCCTTTCTCCCTCCCTTCCTCAACTCACTCCCTCCCTGAACTCCCTCCCTTATTTCTTTGCCTCCCTTCCTTCCTCCCTCCCTTCTTTCTCTCAACTCCCTCCCTTGCTCCCTTCTATCCCTTTCTTTCCCTCCCTTCTTTCCCTCTCCCAATTTCTCTTCTCCCTACCCACTTTTCTCTCTCCCTCTCTTCCTTCTTTCCTTTCTCTCCCTTTTCTCCCCTCCCCTTCTTTTCTCTCCCTTCTCTCAGGGAGAAAATGGTATGAGATGCATGCAATTCAACCCACCTGTATGCACGTGTTTTGCTAGCCATTTTCTTTTGAATTGTTATGGGGAAAAAAACCAAAACATTTTACAAAAAAACCTTTTCCTTTTTTTTTGGGGGGGAAGCAGAATTTTGAGTGCCTAGGGCAGCACAAAATCTAAATACGCCCTTGAAAGCCGGTCATGTGACCGCAACTGCTGAGCTCAAATTAATGCTGCAACACAGAGAGGCACTACTTCCTGGTACACTGAGTACCAAAAATAACCGTTTTTTCCATCCTGACAGTTTTAAATGTTGCATCGTTTTATTTTAAAGCAAAGGGGAAATTAATAAGCTGCTGAAATAGAAAAGTTAGCCTTACTTTCAGTTTAAACTTGTATTGTTTTATCAAGTAAATGTGTGTCAGAAAATAAATCCTAATAAAAACATTTTACCCTTTCTTTTTAAAAGAGTTTAAATGTTAATCTTACACGTGCTACAGTGCCTGCTTCATGCCCCAGTGTAACACATACAACAGGATTATCTGTCCCAATAAAAAAACAGTCTTTTAATTTGTTATGTGCATGGTCTCCCCAACTGGAAGAAAAAGCACTTTCCTGCTCCGATGTCTGGCATGTAGACAGTTACAAGGTATGAAAGGACACAGTTCCTCACAGAGACCTTTGAAAAAGAAAGAACAGAGTAGCCAACTCCAGCTTTCTAAACTAGGTTAAGTACCTCTTTACAAGTTCCTAACGGCTTTAAAGCCACCACTACCCGACTGCAAGGAATGACGTGGAATATGGCTATTCCCCAAAACTTGCTTGTAGATTAAATCAAAATTTTTCTTCAGACACCTAAACTTCACCTCCTCCATGCACTGAAGGAAAAGAGAATGACTAGGGGTTATGGGTAAGGGAGTGATACTTAGCAGTTTAACTGTGTACTCTTTGCCTCCTCCTGCTGGCCAGGAGTGATATTCCCAACAGTAAATAAAAATATAGGGGGCGCCTTTGGGCAGACAAATATCGTACTGCAAATCTTAGTGTGATTAGTACTAAATACTATATAATATACTATGATACAATGGCCTCTATTTATCAAAGTCTGGCGGATCTGATCCGACAGTGCGGATCAGGTCCGCCAGACCTCGCTGAATACGGAAAGCAATACGCTCTCCGTATTCAGCAGAATCGCAGAATCGCGGCCAATCGGCCGCCAGCAGGGGGGTGTCAATCAACCCGATCGTACTCGATCGGGTTGAATTGCGGTGATGTCTGTCTGCCTGCTCAGAGCAGGCAGACAGGTTAAGGAGCAGCGGTCTTTAGACCGCTGCTTCATAACTGGTGTTTCTGGCAAGCCTGCAGGCTCGCCAGAAACACGGGGCCTCAAGCTCTATCCGGAGGTTGATAGATAGGCCCCAGAGTATCCAAAGCACAACTCTTTCAATAAACAAAAATGTCAAAGTGTTAGGTTTTGAATAAACTCTTGATAGTGGAACATAACTGCAGTTACAACCAAAATTGTTTGTTTGTTACACAATTCTGTCTAAATCCTTTATTGCAAAAAGGACTCTTTCAGATTTGTGAATTTTGCTCAAATTCAGAAAAAGAACATGGTTTGTATACAGCAGCAGGCTGCAATGAAAAAACATATATAATCTGATGTATATCTTAGAGAGACAACAACAGAAATAGAGTATAGAACTGGTGAAATAACGGAACAAATGCAGCAGCAATAAAAAGTCTTTCCCAGCAAGCAAGTGACTTAATTCAACATAGCAGTTTATGCAGGAGATATGCCTTATTACTTTCAAGGAAAAGCAGGATCTTTGCAGAGAATAAACAGTTAAGCAGATATTAGTTGATGCTTTAGTAATTATGTAGTTGCAGTAATAGCCACAAGTAATTTAGTAGTTTATAGGTTAGTAAAGCGGTAATGCGGTTAAATAGTGTGGTACCTGAAACTCATACACAAATATCAAGTCTATTCGGTAGTAGTCCGTTCCAACCGCAAGCAGGGAGAAAGTTTGTTGGTGCCGGGCCCGGAGTGGAAGTGACGTCACGGTTTGAATCCTTTTGCGTGCTGCTGTTTAGCTGTGTTGAAGGTATGAGCTGCAAAAAGAATGAAGCAGCTAATTAAACAAAACGAAAGTTGTACAATTCCTCACTTGAATATAAGGCAGAAGACAATGATGTCTTTGAAGGTATAAACGGCAAACAAAGTCTTTTGAATCCTGCTATAATACCAGCAATTGATTATAGGTAAGCTGGAACATGCAGGACAGAGAAAGTTTGTAATCCAATCTGTATGTAGAAACTTCAATACTAGGCACAGAGTGCAAGGGGAGCACCTGTCTTAAGGAGTAGTTAGCGAATCAGCAGTCAGTGGGAGTAACTGGGAGTGACAAGGAAAAGAAGAGAACAGAGTCTTACATGACCCCCTCCTCAAGGGAGCTGTTCCACAGCGATTGGCCGAGGCCTATCAGGATGGCGACGATGGAACATTGATAGAAGACGAGGGGAGTTGAGATTGGAAAGAGGTTCCCAGGAGTCCTCATCACTGGAATAGTTTTTCCATCTTACCAAATATTGAAGGATCCCATTGGAATATCTGGAATCTAGTATGGAGTCAACTTCATATTCATTATCATCCAAAGGCAAAGGCGAAGGAGGTAATAGAATCTGGTTATGTCTCGTAGGAATATATGGTTTCAAAAGGGAAACATGAAAAGTGGGATGAATTCTTAGCGAGTTAGGAAGCTCCAATCTGACAGCATTGGCATTAATAATCTTTTGAATGGGAAAAGGACCAATGAATAGACTGGCCATCTTCTTGGAAGGGATTTGTAGTCTTAAATTTTTTGTAGAAAGCCAGACTAAATCACCAACAGTATATTCAGGTGGTTTTCTTCTTCGAAGGTCATAAAAGTGTTTTTGTGACTTCTGGGCATCTAGAATATTCTCTTGTATAGTTTTGAAATTTTCTTGTAAAGAATTATGTATTTCATCGAGCAAAGGAGAATCTGAAGAAGTAAAGGATATAAAAGAAAACTTAGGATGGTAAGCATAATTTGCAAAGAAAGGAGTCATCTTTGTGGAAGAATTGGTTGAATTATTATAAGCAAATTCTGCCATTGAGAGATATTTAAACCAATCATTTTGATGATAAGAACAGTAGCACCTCAAATAATGTTCAAGCCACTGGTTTAATCTCTCTGATTGTCCGTTAGTCTGGGGGTGAAAAGCTGTGGAGTATCGATGGTCAATGTTAGTAATTTCACATAATTTGGTCCAGAATTTTGAGGTAAATTGCGATCCTCGGTCAGTTGTTATGATAGAAGGAAGTCCATGTAACTTAACAATATGATCAATGAATAAGTGAGCAGTCTCTGAAGAGGTTGGTAATTTGTGGAATGGTAGAAAATGAGCCATCTTAGTAAAAACATCAATGACAACAAGTATAGTGGTCTGGTTACTTGATGGAGGTAAGTCGACAATAAAGTCCATTGAGACATGGTGCCAAGGTTTATCGGGAACTGGTAAAGGCATGAGTAAACCAAAAGGTGGTTTTCGTTCAGGCTTACAAGTGACACAAACCCTGCATGTGCTTATATAATCAGAAATAGATGATTTCATCTGAGGCCACCAATATGTTCGAGAAACAAGTTCATGTGTCTTTTTAACACCAGGGTGACCAGCAAGAGGGTTATCATGGCAAGTCTGAATGATAAGTGTTCTCATAGAATTAGGCACATATATCTTTTGACCTCGGAAATACAAGCCATGGTTTTTAAGCAAATCTGGTTCAGGAGGTGTTGGTTGTTTTTTACAGAAATCTCTTAATTCTGTTAAGATAGGAGTAGTGATACCAATGAAACATTCAGGAGAGACAATGTCTTTCCTGATAGGCAAGTCAATTGGAGGTTTAGGAATTCGGGACAAGGCGTCAGCTTTTGCGTTTTTGTTGGCAGGTCTGTAAATAATTGAGAAATTAAAACGGTCAAAATAAAGACTCCAGCGAACCTGTCTGGCAGAGAGTGTTTTGTTAAATTGTAAATACTGTAGATTCTTATGATCCGTATAAATGATAATTGGTAGAGTAGTACCCTCCAGGAGATGTCTCCAGTGTTCTAGGGATCGATGTATAGCCAACAATTCCTTATCTCCGATGGCATAATTACGTTCTGCAGGTGTCATAAGTTTGGAGAAATAAGAAATTGGATGAAGAGGTTCTGATAAGGATTTTTGTTGGGAAAGTACAGCACCAATAGCATAGTCAGAAGAATCAACCTCCAAAGTATACTGATAAGATGGGTTAGGAAATTGAAGAATAGGTGCAGATGTGAACCTGTTTTTTAAGTGAATAAAGGCGTTTCTAGCATCATTTCCCCAGGTGAAAGGAATGGAAGAACCAGTTAGAATCGTAAGAGGTTTTACGATTTTAGAAAACCCTTTTATGAATTTCCTGTAGTAGTTGGAGAATCCTAGGAAGCGTTGTAAATCTTTCCTGGATTTTGGTTCTGGCCAGTTCAGAACAGTGTCCACTTTTTCTTTTTGCATTTGAATTCCTGAAGGAGAGATGTTGTATCCCAAGAAAGAAACTTCAGTAGTATGGAATTTACATTTTTCTAATTTAGCGTAGAGTTTATGGGCTCTGAGTCGGGCGAGTACCCGTCGAACATGTTTCACATGATCCTCCATAGTTCTTGAGTATATGAGAATGTCATCTAGATAAATAACTAGACATACATCAAGAAGATCACGGAATACATCATTTATGAAGTATTGAAAAGTGGCAGGGGCATTACATAGGCCGAACGGCATTACAAGATATTCAAATAGGCCATATCTGGTCCTAAATGCCGTCAGCCATTCATGCCCCTCTTTTATTCTGATGAGATTGTATGCCCCTCTTAAATCAAGCTTAGTAAATATGGAAGCGTCAGAGAGCCTCTCAATCATCTCTGGAATTAATGGCAGCGGATAGCGATTTTTGATAGTACATTTATTCAACTCGCGATAATCAATGATGGGCCTAAGACTGCCATCTTTGTTGCGAACAAAAAAGAAACCAGCACCAGCTGGGGATGTGGAAGGTCTAATAAAACCTTTTTTTTAGGTTTTCTTCAAGATACAATTTAAGTTCTTCGAGTTCTGGATTACTTAAGGGATAGAGATGTCCAAAAGGAATTCGAGCACCAGGTTGAAGATCAATAGGGCAATCATAAACCCTATGAGGGGGTAGGTTCTCAGCCTCAGTCTTACTGAAAACATCTTCAAACTCAATATATTGTATGGGTAAAGAGTCAGAGGGAACAGTTGAATGTAATAATAATGGACAAGGAAAACAGGTAGTTTTGCAATAAGCAGAAATAAACTTTATTTTGAAAGGAAACAAAGTAATTGTGGGGTTATGTACTTGTAACCACTTTAAACCCAAAACTAAAGAAAAATGGGGCGAAGGGAGAACGTCAAAAGATAACATTTCAAAATGTCCATCAATGTTAAGCTTTATAGGGTTAGTCTCAAAAATTATAGGACCAGAAAACATAAGTGAACCATCAATGACCCTAATAGGTATAGGAGTCTTCTTCTTGATGAGAGGGATTTTGTTTTTGATACAAAAATCATGATCTAAATAATTCCCAGTAGCCCCAGAATCAATGATGACATCATTAATCATTACTTGACTTTGAAGCAGCTGTAAAGAAACAGATAAAGTACAATAAGTATTTTGTATAGATGATTGAAACGAAGTATACAGGTAATTAGACTTACTTTTCTTATTCTTTAATAGAAGTGAACAATCTTGAACAGTGTGAGATGCATTAGCGCAATACATACATAAATTTTTTATGCACCTGCGTTGTTTTTCTTCTTGAGTCAGGGGACCTCTCATAAAACCTATCTCCATAGGTTCTGCAGTTGTTTTAGTAGGAGTAAGTGAGTTAGAAAGAGAAGAGGAGTAAGAACTTTTGGGTTTGTATTCAATAGCGTATTTTTCAGCTTTTCTTTCTCTTAAACGGCGATCAATCTGAATAGCCATCTTCATAAATGTTTCTAGAGTCTGGGGAAGCTCAATTCTGGCGAATTCATCTTTTAGTGTCTCTGAAAGACCGAGACGGAATTGGTTGCGGAGAGCAACTGGGGTCCATAATGCATCTGTAGAGTACTGCTTAAAGTCTGTGATGTACTCTTCTACAGGTCTTTTCCCTTGTTTGAGACTCCTCAAAGTCATTTCTGCAGTGAGCTGTACATCTGTGTCCTGAAACATTTCATCCATAGCATTGAAAAAATCATCCAGAGAGCCGAGAATAGGATCTTGGTTTTCAATAAATTTATCTGCCCAATTTCTGGGGTCCCCCCTGAGGAAGGAAATGGTAGTCAAAACTCTCACTCTCTCAGTGGGGTATGTTCTAGGTTTCATGGAAAAAAGAAGTTGGCAGGCATTTTTAAATGATCTGTATGTTTTTCTGTTACCAGAGAAAAGATCTGGAAGTGACAATTGTGGTTCAGTAATATTTTCAGCCTGATTACCTTTAACAGCAATAGAGTCCTTTATTATGTTACATAGAGCTTCATTTTCAATCTGTAATTCACGCATGCCTTGTGAGAGCTGGTCAACCTTTTGAGTAAGGTTGTAAACAATTTGGCGCAAATCTGCTGGTTCCATAGTGTAGGGGCCTAGGGGCCTAGTTATCAAGCCGTCAACCTCAAATACGCTGCGTATTCCGCAGCGTATTTGTGGCGAGGCTGATTCGCCTTAGTTATCAAAGGCTCGAGACCAGCAAAAGTAGAATTTTGTGACGTAAACTTCGATCCGCCGGACTCAGTCCGACACAGATCGATTCTTACGTCACTCCAGATGTTCCGCACACAAGTACGGCACAATCTCACTACTTTTGCTAGTTATCAAAAAACTAGCAGGTACGCTCGGCACTTTTACGGCCCAGCGTACCTGGTTTTCAAAGCGCCAGCCTGGAGGCGGCGGATCCCATAGGAATCAATGGGAGTCTGACCATAGCGAAAGTACAAGTTCGCTGCTGACAGACATCCCATTGATTCCTATGGGAGCTGTCTACACCTAACACCCTAACATGTACCCCGAGTCTAAACACCGCTAATCTGACCCCCCCTACACCGCCGCAACTAAATAAAGTTATTACCCCCTAAACCGCCGCTCCCGGAGCCCACCGCAACTATAATAAATGTATTAACCCCTAAACCGCCGCTCTCTGAACCCGCCGCAACCTATATTAAATGTATTAACCCCTATCCTGCCCCCCCTACACCGTCGCCACCTATAATAAATTTATTAACCCCTATCCTGCCCCCCACTACGCCGCCGCCACTGTAATAAAATTATTAACCCCTAAACCTAAGTCTAACCCTAACCCTAACGCCCCCCTAACTTAAATAATTAATTAAATAAATCTAAATAAATTAACTCTTATTAACTAAATGAATCCTATTTAAAACTAAATACTTACCTTTAAAATAAACCCTAATATAGCTACAATATAATTAATAATTATATTATAGCTATCTTAGGATTTATATTTATTTTACAGGTAACTTTGTATTTATTTTAGCTAGTTAGAATAGTTATTAAATAGTTATTAACTATTTAATAACTACCTAGCTAAAAGAAATACAAAATTACCTGTAAAATAAATCCTAACCTAAGTTACAATTAAACCTAATACTACACTATCATTAAATTAACTAAATAAACTACCTACAAATAACTACAATTAAATACAATTACATAAACTAACTAAAGTACAAAAAATAAAAAAAGCTAAGTTACAAAAAATAAAAAATTAAGTTACAAACATGTTAAAAATATTACAACAATTTTAAGCTACTTACACCTAATCTAAGCCCCCTAATAAAATAACAAACCCCCCAAAATAAGAAAAATCCCTACCCTATTCTAAATTAAATAAATTTCAAAGCTCTTTTACCTTACCAGCCCTTAAAAGGGCCATTTGTGGGGGCATGCCCCAAAAAGTTCAGCTCTTTTGCCTGTAAAAGAAAAATACAACCCCCCCCAACATTAAAACCCACCACCCACATACCCCTAATCTAACCCAAACCCCCCTTACAAAAACCTAACACTAATCCCCTGAAGATCATCCTACCTTGAGTCGTCTTCACTCAGCCGAGCCACCGATGGAACTGAAGAGGACATCCGGAGCGGAAGAAGTTAATCCTCCAAGCGGCGCTGAAGAAATCTTCCATCCGATGAAGTCATCATCCAGGCGGCGCTGAAGAAGTCTTTGATCCGGCCGATGTCATCTTCCAAGAGGCGCTGAAGATGTCTTCTATCCGGGTGAAGTCATCTTCCAAGCCGGGTCTTGAATCTTCCTTCCGCCGACGCGGAACCACCTTCTTCACCGACGGACTACGACGAATGACGGCTCCTTTAAGGGACGTCATCCAAGATGGCGTCCCCTCAATTCCGATTGGCTGATAGGATTCTATCAGCCAATCGGAATTAAGGTAGGAAAATCTGATTGGCTGATGGAATCAGCCAATCAGATTCAAGTTCAATCCGATTGGCTGATCCAATCAGCCAATCAGATTGAGCTCGCATTCTATTGGCTGATCGGAACAGCCAATAGAATGCGAGCTCAATCTGATTGGCTGATTCCATCAGCCAATCAGATTTTTCCTACCTTAATTCCGATTGGCTGATAGAATCCTATCAGCCAATCGGAATTGAGGGGACGCCATCTTGGATGACGTCCCTTAAAGGAGCCGTCATTCGTCGTAGTCCGTCGGTGAAGAAGGTGGTTCCACGTCGGCGGAAGGAAGATTCAAGACCCGGCTTGGAAGATGACTTCACCCGGATAGAAGACATCTTCAGCGCCTCTTGGAAGATGACATCGGCCGGATCAAAGACTTCTTCAGCGCCGCCTGGATGATGACTTCATCGGATGGAAGATTTCTTCAGCGCCGCTTGGAGGATTAACTTCTTCCGCTCCGGATGTCCTCTTCAGTTCCATCGGTGGCTCGGCTGAGTGAAGACGACTCAAGGTAGGATGATCTTCAGGGGATTAGTGTTAGGTTTTTGTAAGGGGGGTTTGGGTTAGATTAGGGGTATGTGGGTGGTGGGTTTTAATGTTGGGGGGGGTTGTATTTTTCTTTTACAGGCAAAAGAGCTGAACTTTTTGGGGCATGCCCCCACAAATGGCCCTTTTAAGGGCTGGTAAGGTAAAAGAGCTTTGAAATTTATTTAATTTAGAATAGGGTAGGGATTTTTCTTATTTTGGGGGGTTTGTTATTTTATTAGGGGGCTTAGATTAGGTGTAAGTAGCTTAAAATTGTTGTAATATTTTTAACATGTTTGTAACTTAATTTTTTATTTTTTGTAACTTAGCTTTTTTTATTTTTTGTACTTTAGTTAGTTTATGTAATTGTATTTAATTGTAGTTATTTGTAGGTAGTTTATTTAGTTAATTTAATGATAGTGTAGTATTAGGTTTAATTGTAACTTAGGTTAGGATTTATTTTACAGGTAATTTTGTATTTCTTTTAGCTAGGTAGTTATTAAATAGTTAATAACTATTTAATAACTATTCTAACTAGCTAAAATAAATACAAAGTTACCTGTAAAATAAATATAAATCCTAAGATAGCTATAATATAATTATTAATTACATTGTAGCTATCTTAGGGTTTATTTTACAGGTAAGTATTTATTTTTAAATAGGAATAATTTATTAAAGTATAGTGTAGTGTTAGGTGTAATTGTAACTTAGGTTAGGATTTATTTCACAGGTACATTTCTCTTTATTTTAGCTAGGTAAGCTATTAAATAGTTAATAACTATTTAATAGTTATTGTACATGGTTAAAATAAATTGAAAGTTACCTGTCAAATAAATATAAATCCTAAGATAGCTAGAATATAATTCTTATTTATATTGTAGCTATATTAGGGTTTATTTTAAAGGTAAGTATTTAGTTTTAAATAGGATTCATTTAGTTAATAAGAGTTAATTTATTTAGATTTATTTAATTAATATTTAAGTTAGGGGGGCGTTAGGGTTAGACTTAGGTTTAGGGGTTAATAATTTTATTACAGTGGCGGCGGCGTAGTGGGGGGCAGGATAGGGGTTAATAAATTTATTATAGGTGGCGACGGTGTAGGGGGGGCAGGATAGGGGTTAATAGGTTTAATATAGGTTGCGGCGGGTTCATGGAGCGGCGGTTTAGGGGTTAAACTATTTATTTAGTTGCGGAGAGGTGCGGGATCAGCAGGATAGGGGTTAATTATTTTATAATAGAGGGCGACGGTGTAGGGGGGGCAGGATAGGGGTTACTAGGTATACTGTAGGTGGCAGCGGTGTCCGGGAGCGGCGGTTTAGGGGTTAATACATTTATAAGAGTTGCGGCGGGGTCTAGGAGCGGCGGTTTAGGGGTTAATACATTTATAAGAGTTGCGGCAGTGTCTAGGAGCGGCGGTTTAGGGGTTAGTAACTTTATTTAGTTGCGGGGGGCTCCGGGGGCGCCGGTATAGGGGGTAGAACAGTGCAGTTTAGTGTGAGTGCTTAGTGACAGGCTAGCAATAAAGCTGGGAAAAAGCCGAAGGGCAGCGAGATCGGATGAGTGATAACTGTCACAGTCCGCTGCTCATCGCCCCGCAGCTTTTTGACAGCTTTATTTGATAACTTAGGCGAACGTATTCAAGGTCCGCGGCGGTGAAGGTAGGCGAGCTTAGGCGGACGTATTGGGCCGGCGAAGCCAGAAAAGTAGACGGCTTGATAACTAGCCCCCCTAGTATTATGTTAGGTTTTGAATAAACTCTTGATAGTGGAACACAACTGCAGTTACAACCAAAATTGTTTGTTTGTTACACAATTCTGTCTAAATCCTTTATTGCAAAAAGGACTCTTTCAGATTTGTGAATTTTGCTCAAATTCAGAAAAAGAACATGGTTTGTATACAGCAGCAGGCTGCAATGAAAAACATATATAATCTGATGTATATCTTAGAGAGACAACAACAGAAATAGAGTATAGAACTGGTGAAATAACGGAACAAATGCAGCAGCAATAAAAAGTCTTTCCCAGCAAGCAAGTGACTTAATTCAACATAGCAGTTTATGCAGGAGATATGCCTTATTACTTTCAAGGAAAAGCAGGATCTTTGCAGAGAATAAACAGTTAAGCAGATATTAGTTGATGCTTTAGTAATTATGTAGTTGCAGTAATAGCCACAAGTAATTTAGTAGTTTATAGGTTAGTAAAGCGGTAATGCGGTTAAATAGTGTGGTACCTGAAACTCATACACAAATATCAAGTCTATTCGGTAGTAGTCCGTTCCAACCGCAAGCAGGGAGAAAGTTTGTTGGTGCCGGGCCCGGAGTGGAAGTGACGTCACAGTTTGAATCCTTTTGCGTGCTGCTGTTTAGCTGTGTTGAAGGTATGAGCTGCAAAAAGAATGAAGCAGCTAATTAAACAAAACGAAAGTTGTACAATTCCTCACTTGAATATAAGGCAGAAGACAATGATGTCTTTGAAGGTATAAACGGCAAACAAAGTCTTTTGAATCCTGCTATAATACCAGCAATTGATTATAGGTAAGCTGGAACATGCAGGACAGAGAAAGTTTGTAATCCAATCTGTATGTAGAAACTTCAATACTAGGCACAGAGTGCAAGGGGAGCACCTGTCTTAAGGAGTAGTTAGCGAATCAGCAGTCAGTGGGAGTAACTGGGAGTGACAAGGAAAAGAAGAGAACAGAGTCTTACACAAAGTCAATAAAAAATGGTAGAAATCTTAAAAATAATAAGAAAATATATATGAAAGCATATTAATGAATAATAAAATGTCCAAGTCCCCCTCTGTGTAATATGGGGCTCTTAACTTCACTGACACTACTGAATATCTAAGATAGGTTTTATACTATATAACAGCCCATACTATCACTAATAGCACACATCCTCACGCGACTCACGCTGGCGCTAAATTTATTGTAGGAAATATTTATTTTGTTTGATGTAATTTGAACTACCTCTTAACTACACAAAAGACGTATCTACTAGCTTATAGTTCAGTTTTCCTCAGCTTATATAATATTGGCTGCCAGCCAGGCACTGTCTGTATTTCTATGTGGTCCTCACTGCATATTCCGTAAAGTCCAGAGGATAACACAAGTCCTATCTGCTGTGGGGCACACAGTGACCTCCAGGATAATTAAGCACCAGATACTCTTAGTATAGCTTGAAAACAGGGGTAGTACTAGGCATCCCTCTATCCACATCCTCATAGTCAATATACCTCTCTCAGCTTACAAACCTCAACTCCAGGTCAATTTAAAAGTCTTGCCTCCTCCCCCACATTTCCTCCCATCTCCCCCCCCCATTTCCCCCTCTATCTTTTTGAACGGCTCTTGCCCGTTGACTCTACTCTCTCTCCCCTTATATACTCTGGTCCAGGAGTGACCAGACCCAAAAGCCAACCCCCTATGCCTTGAATAAACTTGGCAAGACAAAAGAGCATATTATATGGCAATATGGGGATCATTTCTCTATACGTTTTATCTTATATAATATAAAACTGAAGTTCCTATAGAGCTAGTCCTAACTTTACTATGTACTTTTAGGGTTATATTGTAGGAGATCTAATTTATATATATTCCTCTCACACGGCAGAATATCATATCTCCATACAAGCACTAAATCCGCTAGTCACAGCTCCATGTTTTTGGCACATTGTTCCCCCACCAAATGTATACGTTTTACTGTGTCAGAGCGCAGTACTGATGTCTTAGAAAGTAAACTTTTATTTATATTGTACTGTATACGTTGCTGCAATGCATACCCTAGTCCTATGTCATTTTTATCTATGGACACATTTGTTTTGCTGTATTGTTTTGTAACTTCAAGTCCAGGTCCCATTGGTAGAATGAAATGTAAAAAATTCAGGTCCAGGCAGCTATCTGTAGCAGGATCCAAGGCCAGGATCCAAATTCAGCAATCTGTAGAAAATACAAGGAGACAGAAGTGCCACATGGCCTAGCACTGTATATATTCTTGTGAAGAAAGTGTGGGAAAAATATATTACACTCACATTTGTTGAAGCACCTCTTGGTGCAAATGAAGCAGGCTGGAATCAGTCAACCAGCAGACTGGCCTCCAGTGTGGCTTCAACTCCAGTTACACAGAATGGAATCTCCCAGTGTATGATAACACAAGATGCAGCTCAGAATCCTATTACTCAGGATATATATATCTCCAGCAAAATAAGCACCAAATCCCAGGTGTGCAGTGTCAAAAGATGGTATAAAGGCAAGAAGTAAGTGTAACAATACGCATTTCTCAGTCAGACAATGACTGTTTCATCAGGCTGTTAGATTTTTGTTAGCTTCACAATATTTAACTATATACTATATATATTTTAATGAAATCATTTGGAAATTAATTCCATTTATAACTAGTGGTCCACGAGAAGATGTTGGTGATCCTTGACACCATCAAGCAGGATCTAATCTCCTCTGATGGTGTCACCCCCACTGCGCCGCAACTCACTACAGTGCCTGGCTGGACATCAGTGAAAACTGACGGAGGAGAAGTTAAATTTCAATCTCCCTATGCACGTTGAGTAGTACTGCGCAACTTGCATAGCTAGATTGTATTTTTAACTCCTCCCGTCCGGCGCACTGCTCAGAGAAAGATGCTTCAATTCTAAAGCCAGCAGAGGTTGGTATAGTCTTGGCTTGAAATAGTGGAATTAAAGTATATAAAAAAAGAAAATAAAAAAAAAAAAATATTTTTAATTTATTTTCTTCCCTTTACCTGTCTCTTTGTAGTAGTTTTCCTAATTCCTTCAGATGGACTTACATCACTGTTTGTCTTCCTCCCCTCCATCTTTTTTTATTTATTAAATATTAATTATTTTTTTTATTCTAATTATTTTCCTGCACACAAAGCCATTCCACCTGAATTCCAGTATATGTCATCCAGCAGATCAGCCATATCCCACCAGTATTATAGTAATTGCCAGTAACATCAGTCGTGGTTAGCTCACAACCATATTGAGAGCTTTCTGATATAAACTTTACTTATGATCATGGACAGACATTGGAGTCATAAATTGTTTTGAATAATTCCTAACTGGGGAGGTAACTTGGAAGTCTTGTGGTCCTTTTAAACAGAATTCTTTTTCCCCACTTTCTGCCTCTCTGTTTCCAGCTCAAAAGTTGTCACTCACCCTTCATCTGTCATTTGGAAGTATTCTCTCAGTTCTGTCATTCAGTTAGTTAATTCCAAAAAATAATTCTTAAAAATGTGTAAATATATACAGAATGTAAATGTAGTTATGGTTATACTATTATGTACAGTATGTGTGTGTATATATATATATATATATATATATATATATATATATATATATATATACACACACACACACACATACACACATAGAGGTTTGTACCTTTTAAAAAAAAATCATGTTAGTGGCCCACGGGATTCAAAATTGTGAGTTTAGTGGTCCCTGAGGTCCGAAAGGTTGGCGACCCCTGGGGCCCGATCCGATAAAAATTGTCGCCTGCAAAAGCTGGCGACGCCAATATTCGCGCTGGTTTAGTATCCTATATACGGCGTAACTTAGAAGTTACGCCCGTATATTTCTGCCGTCGCCCGTAGTTTTTTGGGCCATAGGCAGGTATACCAAACCAGTGCAGTTTGGTATCCAATATACAGCGTAAGGACTTACGTGGCGAAAATGGAGAAATCTTACTCCATTTTCACCTCGCCACAAAAAGCAGCTGTAAGAAGCCTTACGCTGACTATTGGAGCCCCGTAACTCCCTAAACTACCTGCTAAATGAAACCTAACACCTAACGCATGCGCAATGTCTATCTACCTGTCAACCGCGATCCCCCTCCGCAATCCCTAATAAAGTATTTAACCCCTAAACCGCCGCTCCCGGACCCCGCCGCCATCTACATAAACTAACCCCCTACTGTGAGCCCCTAAAACCGCCACCATCTAACTGATCTATCCCCTAATGTGAACCCCTAAAACCGCCGCCATCTACCTTATCTATTCCCTAATGTAAAACCCCTTACACCGCCGCCATCTACCTTATCTATCCCCTAATCTGACCCCTTACACCGCCGCCACCTATATAAAAATTATTAACCCCTAATCTAATCCCCCTATACCGCCGCCAGCTATATTAATATTATTAACCCCTAATCTAATATCCCTAAAGTAATAAGCTCTATTACCAGCCCTTAAAAGGGCCTTTTGCGGGGCTTTGCCCCAAAGTAAACAGCTCTTTTGCCCTATAACCTGCCCTCCCTACACCGCCGCCACTTATATTAATAGTATTAACCCCTAATGTAAGCCCCTTACACCGCCGCCATCTATATTAAAATTATTAACCCCTAATTTAATCTACCTACCTCGCCGCCAGCTATATTATCTATATTAACCCTAAGTATATTATAGTTAATATAGTTATTACATTATATATATTAACTATATTAACCCTAATTATATTAGGGTTAATATAGTTAATATAGTTACTATAGTATTTATATTAACTATATTAACTCTATCTAACCCTAACACCCCTAACTAAATTCTTATTAAATAAATCTAATTCATAATATAAACTAAAATATTCCTATTTAAATCTAAATACTTACCTATAAAATAAACCATAAGATAGCTACAATATAATTAATAATTACATTGTAGCTATGTTAGGGTTTATATTTATTTTACAGGTAAATTGTTAATTATTTTAACTAGGTATAATAGCTATTAAATAGTTATTAACTATTTAATAGCTACCTAGTTAAAATAATTACCCAATTACCTGTAAAATAAATCCTAACCTAAGTTACAAATACACCTACACTATCAATAAATTAAATAAACTACAAATATCTATCTAAAATACAATTAAATAAACTAAACTAAATTACAAAAACAAACAAACACTAAATTACAAAAAATAAAAAAAAGATTACAGCAATTTTAAGCTAATTACACCCAATCTAAGCCCCCTAATAAAATAATAAAGCCCCCCAAAATAAAAAAAATTCCCTGCCCTATTCTAAATTAAAAAAGTTAGCTCTTTTACCTTACCAGCCCTTAAAAGGGCCTTTTGCGGGGCATGCCCCAAAGAAAACTGCTCTTTTGCCTGAAAAAAAAAAACACAATACCACCCCCAACATTACAACCCACCACCCACATACCCCTAATCTAACCCAAACCCCCCTTAAATAAACCTAACACTACCCCCCCTGAAGATCTCCCTACCTTGTATTCACCCCGCCGGGCAGAACTCTTCATCCGATCCAGGGGATGTCTTCAAGCAAGCTGCAGTAAAGTCTTCTTCCATCCGGCGATGTCGTCAAGCAAGCGGCAGAGAGTCTTCTTCCATCCGGTGATGTCTTCAAGCAAGCGGCAGAGAGTCTTCTTCCATCCGGTGATGTCTTCAAGCAAGCGGCATAGAGTCTTCTTCCATCCGGTGATGTCTTCAAGCAAAGCGGCATCTTCAATCTTCTTTCTTCGCTTCTCTGCCGCGGAGCATCCATCCAGCACGATGACTTCCCGACGAATGAGGTACCTGTAAATGACGTCATCCAAGATCGTGTCCGTCGAATTCCGATTGGCTGGATTCTATCAGCCAATCGGAATTAAGGTAGAAAAATCTGATTGGCTGATTGAATCAGCCAATCAGATTCAAGTTCAATCCAATTGGCTGATTGGTTCAGCCAATCGGATTGAACTTGAATCTGATTGGCTGATTCAATCAGCCAATCAGATTTTTCTACCTTAATTCCGATTGGCTGATAGAATCCTATCAGCCAATCGGAATTCGACGGACGCCATCTTGGATGACGTAATTTAAAGGTACCTCATTTGTCGTTCAGTCGTCGGCCAGGATGGATGCTCCGCGTCGGAGGAGCGAAGAAAGAAGATTGAAGATGCCGCTTGATGGAAGATGTCGCCGGATGGAAGAAGACTTTGCTGCCGCTTGAATAAAGACATCGTCGGGATGAAGACTTCTTCTTTGCCGCTTGGATAAAGACATCGCCCGGATCGGATGAGGAGTTCGGCCCGGTTGGGTGAAGACAAGGTAGGGAGATCTTCAGGGGGGTAGTGTTAGGTTTTTTTAAGGGGGGTTTGGATGGGTTTAGAATAGGGGTATGTGGGTGGTGGGTTGTAATGTTGGGGGGGGGGTGTTGTGTTCTTTTTTTTTACAGGCAAAAGAGCTGTTAACTTGGGGTAAATACCCCACAAAAAGCCCTTTTAAGGGCTGGTACAGAGCTGGGTATTTTATAATTTAGAATAGGGTAGGGAATTTTTTATTTTGGGGGGCTTTATTATTTTATTAGGGGGCTTAGAATAGGTGTAATTAGCTTAAAATTGCTGTAATCTTTTTTTTATTTTTTGTAATTTAGTGTTTTTTTTTTTTGTAATTTAGTTTAGTTTATTTAATTGTATTTTTAGATAGATATTTGTAGTTTATTTAATTTATTGATAGTGTAGGTGTATTTGTAACTTAGGTTAGGATTTATTTTACAGGTAATTGGGTAATTATTTTAACTAGGTAGCTATTAAATAGTTAATAACTATTTAATAGCTATTATACCTAGTTAAAATAATTAACAATTTACCTGTAAAATAAATATAAACCCTTACATAGCTACAATGTAATTATTAATTATTTTGTAGCTATCTTAGGGTTTATTTTATAAGTAAGTATTTAGATTTAAATAGGAATATTTTAGTTTATAATATGAATTAGATTTATTTAATAAGAATTTAGTTAGGGGTGTTAGGGTTAGATAGAGTTAATATAGTTAATATAAATACTATAGTAACTATATTAACTATATTAACCCTAATATAATTAGGGTTAATATAGTTAATATATATAATGTAAAAACTATATTAACTATAATATACTTAGGGTTAATATAGATAATATAGCTGGCGGCGGGGTAGGTAGATTAAATTAGGGGTTAATAATTTTAATATAGATGGCGGCGGTGTAAGGGGCTTACATTAGGGGTTAATACTATTAATATAGGTGGCGGCGGTGTAGGGAGGGCAGGTTATAGGGCAAAAGAGCTGTTTACTTTGGGGCAAAGCCCCGCAAAAGGCCCTTTTAAGGGCTGGTAATAGAGATAATTATTTTAGGGGGATTAGATTAGGGGTTAATATAGATACTATAGCTGGCGGCTGGGTAGGGGGATTAGATACTGGTTAATATAGTTTAATATAGCTGGCGGCGGGGTAGGAGCTCACATTAGGGGGTAGGTAACATAGATGGCGGCGGTGTTAGGGCTCACTTTAGGGGGTTATAGATTTAATATAGCTGGCGGCGGGGTCCGGGAGCGGCGGTTTAGGGGTTAATACATTTTTTATTGTTAGGATAGTGAGGGGGGATAGCGGATAGAGGGTTAGACGTGTCAGGCTTACTTGGGGGAGGCGTGTTAGACAGTACGGGAGATTTAGACTTTAGTTAAGTTTTGTAGGCACCGGCAGTTTCTAAAGTGCCGTAAGTCACTGGCGACTCCAGAAATTTGTACTTACGCAGATTTCTGGACATCGCTGGTTTATCCGACTTACGCCAGTTTAGCATCTGACGGCGCCGTATATTGGATAGCTCGAGTTGCGAGCTGAAACTGCGGGCGATGCGGGTTTCCTCGCTTGCGCCGAAAACTATGCCGTATATCGGATAGCGCCCCTGGTATATTGCAATAGATTTATTTTGTATTGCATCAATGAATATGCCATTTATATATAAAAAAAGATTTCAAACTTCATAAATCTATAGATCATTTTCATTAATGATATTTTCCTTCAAAAGTATACTCATTTATAAATTACCACTTTTAAATATTTTTAACCAGTAATTTTTCTTTGTGATTTGAGATAAGTAAAGTCAAAATTAAACTTTCATTATTCAGATAGAGCACACAATTTTAAACACATTTTCAATTTACTTCTGTTATCAAATGTGCTTTGTTCTCTTGGTATCATTTTATTGAAGAGTAAAACTAGGTAGGTTCATAAGAGCTCAGGAGTGCGCAAGTTTCTTTAGTACTCTATGGGAGCAGCGTTTTGCAACATTGTATAACAAAGCTACAAATAATGTTGCCAAAACACTGCTGCCTTAGAGTATTAAAGACACGTGCACACTCCTGAGTTCTTGTGAGCTTTCCTAGTTATACACTTTAGTAAAAGATACCAAGAGAACAAAGAAGTAAATTGGAAAGTTGTTTAAAATTGTATGTTATATCGGAATCATGAAAGTTTAATTTTGACTTTACTGTCCCTTTAAAAGGACATCAAACCCCCCAAAAATCTTTCATTATTCAGATAGAGAATACAATTTTAAATAACTTTCCAATTTACTTGTATTATTTAATTTGCTTCATTCTTTAGATATCCTTTGTTGAAGAAAGAGCAATGCACATGGGTGAGCCAATCAAACGAGTTATCTATGTGCAGCCACCAATCAGCAGCTACTGAACCTATCCAGATACGCTTTTAACAAATGATATCAAGAAAATGAAGGGAATTAGATAATAGGAGTAAATTGGAAAGAAAAAAATTGGGTTTTATGTCCCTTTAAGTTTTTTAACATGATGTAAAAATATTTTTTTTCAGTGTTTAATATAATTATTTGTGACGATTCTATTGTGTTCCAGTTGTTCAAGTTGGATTTCCATGCCTTGGTAATCAAGATGGAGTTGCAGCTTTTGAAGTTAATATTATTATTATGAATTCGGAAGGCAATGTAATTCTCCAAACACCGCAAAATGCTATCTTTTTCAAGACATGTCAACAAGGTAATTAAATGTAGTGTTTTACAAAAATTATGTTTTACTTAATGCTTGATGAGCCAAGGTAATATTAACTTATTCAGAGTTTCAGACAACCTATAAAAATGAAGTGAAAATCATATTATTTACAATTAATAATTATGTGATCGAACTACACTATTCAAGAAAATAGAAATATAACATGCCCAAAACAGATTTGGAATATTCAGTACATTTCTCCTTGTAAGTTTTAATGACTAAAGTAATTTTCTTTTATGTTTTTAGTACACTAAAGATTTCATAAACTATATAAACTATATCAATACTGTAGTCACCACATTGAATTTGTATGCACTTAAAGGACCAGTGAATACAGTAGCTTTGCATAATCAACAAATGCATGAAAAAAAGACAGTTAAATAGCACTTAGGGCTAGATTTATCAAAGCTGAGGCATACAGGGGCACATATACGCGCCCCTGTACGCCTCAGCTCGCCTGTGGCGGGGCGAAATTACCCGTAGGTAATTAACATTGCACACGAGCGGCGTGCAATCCTGCCCCCTTCCCGCACACAGCCAATCACGCGCGGGCAGGAGCTGACAATCTCCTCGGTCGGACTCGACCGCGGAGATTGAATTTCGCCACCTTAGAGGTGGCGAAGAGCTTAGGGAAGCAGCGGTCTGGTGACTGCTGCTTGATAAATTACAGCGAGCAAGTTCTTATGAGAACTTGCAGCTGTAGGGGCTTGATAAATCGAGCCCTTAGTCTGAACTTCAAATGAGTAGTAGATTTTTTTTCTGTCAAATTTCAAAGCTATGTCTATTTCCACTACTCCTGTATCATGTGACAGCCATCAGCCAATCACAAATGCATATACGTATATTCTGTGAATTCTTGCACATGCTCAGAAGGAGCCAATGACTCAAAAGTGTAAATATAAAAGACTGTGCACATTTTGTTAATGGAAGTAAATTGGAAAGTTGTTTAAAATCACATGCTGTATCTGAATCATAAAAGTTTAATTTTGTCTTTAGTGTTCCTTTAATTGAGTTTTAAACAGGGTTCAACCAATTGTCATTTTTCTTTAAAGCCAGTTTGGATACAGACTTTTAAGTTTTACTTCAGTAAGGAGAAATATAATTAAAACACATTAGAATGAAATTATTTTGCATTACACAAAGTTACACAGCATCATTTTACTAGAAGATTGTTAGACAAATCTAGTTCATTTTTAGATGCCTCAACTAAAGTGATAGATCTGCCTTGAGCAGTAGATGTTATCTATATTTCCTTCTTAATATGAGGAGAGTCCATGGCTTCATTCCTTACTTGTGGGAAATACACAACCTGGCTACCAGGAGGAGGCAAAGACACCCCAGCAAAAGGCTTAAATACCTTCCCCACTTCCCTCATCCCCCAGTCATTCTTTGCCTTTCGTCACAGGAGGTTGGCAGAGAAGTGTCAGAAGATTTTGGAGTAGTTCCTTAGGAAGGGTATCTGCCCTTCAAGATGGGACTGGAGTTTTAAGTAGTCCTGTCAGCCTCTCAGTGAGAGCATTGATGAAAGTTAGAGTATGGAGATGCAGGGAGAGTCTTTCTACGAATCCATCCAGACTCATATTAACACCTCCTTAAGCAATCAGCGTTGATGAGTTTCGCTGCCTGCTTTCTTCAATCAAGTCCATGTCAGAAGCGCTGCTACAATCTGTCAAATTTGAAGGACCGTGTCACTTTTCCACAGCATAGATTCCGGTAAGATTGTTTCATTATTTACACACATGTATAACGATAGAAGACAGGGTCACAGTTTGACTCCTTTATCTTTATGGAATCAAGAGTTAATATATCCTGAGGGGGATTATTGAACAGTGGGGATTTTTAATCATATTTGTTAAAGGGACACTCAATCAAAATTAAACTTTCATTATTCAGATAGAGCATGCCATTTTAAACAACTTTCCAATTTACTTCCATTAACAAAATGTGCACAGTCTTTTTATATTTAAACTTTTTGGGTCACCAGCTCCTACTGAGCATGTGCAAGAATAAGTGTGTATGCATTTGTGAATGGCTGGTGGCTGTCACATGGTACGTGTATGCATTTGTGATTGGCTGATGGCTGTCACATGGTACAGGGGGAGTGGAAAAAGACATAACTTAAAATTGTCAGAAAAAAAAATCTACTACTCATTTGAAGTTCAGACTAAGTGCTATTGCATTGTCTTGTTATCTTGCATTTGTTGATTATGCAAATCTACTGTGTTGACTGGTCCTTTAAGTGATTTTAACTGCTTATGTGTTAGAACGTTTGGCTCTTAGGCTGATACGGAATGTACAGGTTATTTTCATCATGAGAGCTGCGCAGTTTCTTTATATTAGGATGGCACGCTTTTTCCTTAGCAGGGCCAGGTCCTGCATGAGCACCATGTGACCGGGAGTGGTCACGTTTTTTTTCCTGCTTCCAATTCCAAACCGGTTTTCTGCGGAGAGGAGTATCTTCTCTATCTGTCTGGGTCATAGGAGGGGGTGAGTGCCCCAGCCATTGGGGGTATAAGGTGCCAGTTGTTTTTCCTTTTCTATAATTTGATATAGAGGAGTTATGGAGGATTCTGTTATTTTAGATTGGGATCCCTCCGATACAGAATTTGATACCTGTGTATATTGTGAGGAGGCCCGGGTAATCCAGCCCTCTCAATTATGTTCCATATGCTGCAATAGGGTGTTCTCATCAACCAATGTTGAGATGTAAGAGACCATTGAGCCATCCGCCTCTGAGGATTCTTCATCCAGTGAGGTGTGTTCCCTAGATTCTGTTCCTACATATGCAGTTTTCGCGAGTTCCAATCCTCCTTCACCTGTAACAGGTTTGTTTCCACCAGAGGTTACTGCGCAGTTCCGCATGGCCATCTCTACGGCCTTAGCGATATTACCCATTCCTGCTACGCATAAGCGAAGGGGTAATTCAGGCTCTCCTGCCCCTGGACATTCGTGTAAAATAACAATAGTGTCCGATCAGTCCTCTGGGGATGCGGTTCCCTCTGAGGCCTCAGAAGGAGAACCTCCAGGGTCGAAATCTGCTGACTTGGGTCCTCCGACTGTGGAGGGCTTAGCATTTAGATTTAGATTGGCACACCTGCTTTACTCCTTAGAGAGGTTTTGGTGATGTTAGAGGTTCCCAGTACTGATCCGTCAGTTGAATCTCAGTCCTCTAAATCTGATAACAATCTTAAAAAAAACATGAGAAGACAAAAAAGAGGCGCATGTGTGTACCAGTAGAGAGATCAAATTTAATTGATGAAATCACACCAGGGTACTCACATTTAGCCAGAGCACTCTTGCAGTGCTATCAGAGACGCACTGGGCAATTGCAGCAGCCCAGCTTGCTGTGATCCTATATGGCAACAGGGGCAGGACCAGACCAAAAGGATTCCTGGGAAGCTGCAGGGACGCTGAAGGAACACAGGGAAGCTGCAGGGACGGTTCCAGGGATAAGCTCAATAACAAGGCAGCAGCTTATCAGAACAGAAAGTTCAGTCCCAATGGAGATAGGAAGAAGGTGGTGTATAAAAAATGATTCCAGTGGTGGTTCCAAGTATAAAATATATAAAAGGTTTATTAAAACATTAATAAAAACAAGAACCAACAGGCAGGGCAAATACTTGTCCTCCTTGTATCAATGCAATGCGTTTCTCAGCTCAAACGCTGTTTCTTCAGGCATATGTTACACACTAAATAATCACAATCCTATATACACCACCTAAAGCAATTAAGCTAATTACAAACAACAAACACCTGTGCAGAGACTTCCCAAAAGGGGATGTCCTAAGGTTTAACCTTTCATCTGTAGTGCTTCACAAATGATGATATTTGAAAGAATGACAATTTAATTAAAAAATATAAATATAAATAAAATAAAAGTTTATGAGATAAGATGGAATACAACATATTATATATCAAGTGAGGATATACATTGCGATTTTGCTCATATAAAAGAACTGGCAATTATTAAAAAATGAAAACAATGCAATTGAAAAGTGATCAGAGCTCTATTTAGTATGTAGAATAACTTGCAATATGTATAAAAATATGTATGTAAATGCGAATACTAACTTCAAGCAAATATCGGCGAAACCAGAAGTGGCACTAATGTGCTGAGCTCCAATCAAATGTCAGCAAAAACGGAGCGAGTAATCCAATCAGATGATAGTTAAGACCGGAAATTACACACGCATATATTTCACACCAATAGGATGTCCAGAAAAACGGAGCTGGTGCTCCAATCAACTACCCAAAAAAACGGACTAAATAGCCAATCCAATATGGCTCTTAAAATAATAGACAAAGAAATGCTACAATAGAAATAAATGATAACCAGAGACTAACAAAAAATAAATTAAATTATAAACTATCTGCACATAATGTGCTAAGATTAAATGACGAAAATCGTCAGTATAAAACAATAAAAGTAAAGATAGCAAAATAATAACCCTATTAGTGTGTAAATATATAGGATAACTATATTACACAAAAAATGATATCAAAAAGATGCTCACCAGTCAACCTTGAGGGACATAAGAAATATAAAAAAAAAAAATATATACCAATACAGTATAATGAAATAAACAGATAGTGCAAATGTAATAGATGATTATGAATAATCAATATAGTGACCAATAAAAATTGCTATATATCTTATAAGGTATCCAAGCTAAAAAAATATATATACTATTACAATAGTGATACTATTAATGTAGCTAATTAGTGAAAAAATAATAGTAATAATAATAATACCACCTAATAATATGTGTGGGATGTGAACGTGACTAATAAGATACGAAATAATAAATAATAATCATCATCATGGTGAGGTACAATTATAAAAAAGTGTAAAATGAAACAAGACTAATAAAGAGTGTAATGAATTACACCATGAACACAGATAGTTATATAAATATATATAAAGAATGTATTAATATTACAAGATCTCTCATAAAGTAATATATATGAAATAAAAAAAACTCATATGTGAAGCCAAACCACAAACTCCAGTGTACAGAAAATACAAAGTAATTAATTAAAAGCAGCAGAGTCTATTACTTCATTTAGACCCTTAGGGACTAGAGATTGGAACTTATAGATCCAAAAAGTCTCTCTTTGCCTTAATTTGATGAATCTATTATATAGATGTGACATAGGGATATATTCTAAGGGCATAATGGAGAAACTGTAAGGTTCCCCAAAATGATTCTGAACATAATGTTTGTGGAAACTGTGATTGAGTACCTTCTTTTTTATGTTACGTAGGTGTTCGCTCCATCTGGTGCGGACCTTACGAGTTGTACGACCCAAGTACTGAAGACCACATTTACAAGTCAGTGCGTATATCACGAAGGAAGTATTACAGGTAATCCTGCTCTTAATCCTGAAAATCTCTCCCGTGGTATTCGCAGTGACTGTCGTGGTCTTAGGTCCAATGTACCTACCTATATTTTTAGCTTGGATACCTTATTAGATATACAGCAATTTTTATTGGTCACTATATTGATTATTCATAATCATCTATTACATTTGCACTATCTGTTTATTTCATTATACTGTATTGGTATATATTTTTATTTTTTATATTTCTTATGTCCCTCAAGGTTGACTGGTGAGCATCTTTTTGATATAATTTTTTGTGTAATATAGTTATCCTATATATTTACACACTAATAGGGTTATTATTTTGCTATCTTCACTTTTATTTTTTTATACTGACGATTTTCGCCATTTAATCTTGGCACATTATGTGCAGATAGTTTATAATTTAATTTATTTTTTGTTAGTCTCCGGTTATCATTTATTTCTATTGGAGCATTTCTTTGTCTATTATTTTAAGAGCCATATTGAATTGGCTATTTAGTCCGTTTTTTTGGGTAGTTGATTGGAGCACCATCTTTGTTTTTCTGGACATCCTATTGGTGTGAAATATATACGTGTGTCATTTCCGGTCTTAACTATCATCTGATTGGATGACTCGCTCCATTTTTGCTGACATTTGATTGGAGCTCAGCACATTAGTGCCACTTCCGGTTTCGCAGAGATTTGCTTGAAGTTAGTATTCCCATTTACTTACATATTTATATACATATTGCAAGTTATTCTACATACTAAATAGAGCTCTGATCACTTTTCAATTGCATTGTTTTCATTTTTTAATAATTGCCAGTTCTTTTATATGAGCAAAATCGCAATGTATATCCTCACTTGATATATAATGTGTTGTATTCCATCTTATCTCATAAACTTTTATTTTATTTATATTTATATTTTTTAATTAAACTGTCATTCTTTCAAATATCATCATTTGTGAAGCACTTACTACAGATGAAAGGTTAAACACCTTAGGACATCCCCTTTTGGGAAGTCTCTGCACAGGTGTTTGTTGTTTGTAATTAGCTTAATTGCTTTAGGTGGTGTATATAGGATTGTGATTATTTAGTGTGTAACATATGCCTGAATAAACAGCGTTTGAGCTGAGAAACGCGTTGCATTGATACAAGGAGGACAAGTATTTGCCCTGCCTCTTGATTCTTGTTTTTATTAATGTTTTAATAAACCTTTTATATATTTTATACTTGGAACCACCACTGGAATCATTTTTTTATACACCACCTTCTTCCTATCTCCATTGGGACTGAACTTTCTGTTCTGATAAGCTGCTGCCTTGTTATTGAGCTTATCCCTGGAACCGTTCTCCCTGTGTTTGGTGTTGCCTGTGATGTTTCAGCGTCCCTGAGGAATCCTTATGGTCTGGTCCTGTCCCTGTTGCCATATAGGATCACAGCAAGCTGGGCTGCTGCAATTGCCCAGTGCGTCTCTGATAGCACTTTATGAGTGCTCTGGTTAAATGTGAGTACCCTGGTGGGATTTCATCAATTACATTGGATCTCTCTACTGGTACACACATGCGCCTCTTTTTTGTCTTCTCATGTTTTTTCTAGATGTCTTTCTAAATTTTATGTAAGGAGAGAGCAGCTGTCGTGTCCTGTGGTGCAGAATTTGCAGAATTTCATTCACCCCATCTATTTGGACTTTGAATTTGGGACTGTCCTTTTATCTCATCTTTGGGTTTGAGTGTTATTTTTCTTGCATATATATTTTTTTATTTTTGCTGTGCGTGTATTATATTATTTTTCCTTATTGTCATTTATTTCATTTTCATTATTGTGAATTTTTGCCATTAGAGCGCCCCCTATTAGGATCCCTTGTTTTAGGTTCTTTGTTTGTGATAACAATCTTAACTAGACAATCCCAGTTCCGAGCTCTATGGGGGATTGTGTCGTATGACAGGCAGGACCTGTTTTTGTTTGCACACTCCTTTTTCAGGGTGTTTGCCTGTTTTCTTTTCAATTCCGGTCAGGATAGTTTTTTTGTTTTTTAGAGCTCTGGGTTGTTAAAGAAACTCTTCTTAGAAAGTCGTTTCGTCACATGGGATTTTTGGTACTATTGAGATTGTTGGCGACTTCCGGTAGAAGCTTATAGATTTCTGTTTGGGGTGATAGTTCCCCCGATGATTTCGAGGAAAATTATAAGCCTCTGAGCTTAATTTCTTTAATTTGATTATTCAGTGGTTCTAGCCTTGCTGGAACTTAAAAAGTTTCCTTTTCACCTTTGATTGTTTCGACAGATATGTTGTATCCTAGATGACAGACAGGACCTGTTGTGGATACTAGTTGGGTTTGTTCCTTCTTTCTACAAGAGAAGTTTTTTTCTCTAGATTTCCGGTCTAGATACAGCAGGCCCATCTATCCTAGTTAACAGGCTGAAACTGGGTATTATCTGGGGTGGGTGCTTGATGCTGGATCGCATGGATCTAGGGGTCCTAGAGGCCGAAACTAGGCTTCTTTCTGGGCAATTGTATTCTCAGAGAAAGGGAAGTTTTTTAAGTGACCTTTGGAGTCATTGTCCCGGTGTCTATCGCACTGTGGGTAAATTTCTTACACTGCTGGTGCATGCCCTCATAGGAAAATGGTCTTCCCGTCCTAATTGGGTTCTATGATTTCTAAGCAGAGCTTATTAGTTCTTCTTTCGAATGTAAAGTTCTCCCTTCCTTTTGTTAGGGAGAAGGATGTCTTTCCTGGTTCATCCTTTTTGAGCAAATCCGGTTCTTAGGAAACGTATCTTACAGTAAACCTTGTTCTGATCCTGAGTTTCCTTCTTGGGATCTGGGGGTTAAGGTGGCAGTATCCTGTTTACAGATTTTACAGTAGTTCCTGGATCTCGGCATTTATGGGTTTCTTGCCTTCGCCTGCTAATAGACCTTTTGGGTTTTTTTCGTGTCTTTTCGATCCTCAGAGTTGGATCTAGACCGGAGTTGCTGGTGTAGCCACCAGGGTGGATCTTGGATGATGGTTTGTCTTAAGACAGGAATTTTTCCTGAGATCTTGCTAAATTTACCCATCGGGTTATGCCCTCCAGTCCCCCTTCTGGTCTTCATTGACATGGGGATGGAGAGTGATATACACAGTCGAGGCCGAGACTTCAGCATGGAGTTGGTGTATCTGTCTTAGCAGACTTTCGTGGAATGCCGGTTTGGGAAATCAATCCCAGTGTTCCATTCAGATCTCCCTGTTCCGATAACTTTTTCTCTTAAGCTCTTCCGGGGCGGTTTTGACTTTGTCACTTCCTTGTCCATGGGGAGAGAGTGTCCTAGGGAGGTCCGTGGGTTGGGAGTTTTCCTTCCAATTATTCCTTTGGTTCCTCAGCAAGCATTCTGCGTGGAGAATTTTGTCTTCTGGGTTCATACCAGTTGGGACCTCTCAGTGGGGAGATCTTCTTTTGGAGATCTTCTTTTGGAGAAGGAGAGTTCCTCCTGCTAAATGGGAGGGTCTCGTGTTTGATGGTGGATGGAGGCCCACTTCGGCTCATTGCCAGCGCCCCTCTCTATGAGCATTCTCTTCAGGATTGGATGTCCTCTACAATCATCTCCTGCTCGAATGTTTGTATCTGATGGGGAAGTCAATGAAGATTTCAAGGCATCAGTGTTAGCTCCACCGCTTCTGTAGCAAAAGGTGGGTTTGAACCCAGGTGGGGCTTAGCCTTTTCATCCAGAATATGCTAGACATCAAGCATTACTTAGAGTTTTCTTTTTAACCTTCCTCTCTTTCGGCCATGTCACGCTTTGTTGTGGATGGTTCGATCCTTCCAGGAGCAGGCATCAGTGAGACGGTTTGCTCCATTTATATTTACGAGTTGTATCACAGTTAGGGGTTTCGCCTCCATGGACCTTATTACAGGGATTTGCTGGAGCAGGGTCCTTGTGTTCATCACAATCTGGATTCTCTGTGGCTGACTGCGTGGATTTGACCGCTTAGTCTTAGCCATGAGAGGTTTTTCTGAAAGGATTGTTGATAATCTAGTTTTAGCTCATAAGCTGGGTTATCGTTGCATCTATCATAAGGGGTGCGGAACCTTCTTTTTCTGGTATGAAGAGCGGGGATCCCCTGGCATAAGGCCAGGTTCTCCAGGATCCTTCCTTTCTCCAGGATGCTCTGGAGAAGGGCCTTTTCCGTTGGCTCCCTTAGGGGACAGATTTCGGCCCTATCTGTTTTACTGCTCGAGAGGCTCACAGAGCTTCCAGATGTTCAGTCTTTGGTTCAGACTTTGACTAGATCAGGCCGGTGTTTAGATCTAGTGCTCCTCTTTGGAGTTTACATCTTGTTCTAAGTTTTGCAGAAGGCTCCGTTTGGGCTTATGCATGGTGTTGACATTAAAATGTTCTGTCTTGCAAGGTTCTTTTCCTACTGTTTATTGCTTCAGCGCGCAGAGTTTCTGAGATGGTTGCCTTGCATTGTGAGTTTCCTTACCAAGTTTTTTCACACTGCTAAGGCTGCTCTATATTCTGGGTTAGTTTTTCTTCCTATGGTTGTTTCAGATCACAACATCAATCAGGAGATTGTGGTTCCTTCCTTGTGTCCTAATCCTTCTCTCAGAAGGAGCGGTTATTTCATAACTTGGATGTGGTTCAGGCCTTGAAGTTCTATTTTTAGGCTACAAGGGTGTTTTGTCAGACTTTTCCTTGTTTGTGTCTATTCTGGGAAGCGTAAGGGGCAGGAAGCCTCGTCGCTTCTTTGTTTTTCGGGTTGAGGAGCATTACTCGCTTAGCATATGAGTCAGTGGGACACAAGCCTTCTCAGAAGTTGAAGGCTCATTCAACTAGAGCTGTGGTTTCCTCTTGGGTCTTTTGAGAATGAGGCCTCTATGGATTAGATTGTAGGGCGACTACCTGGTCTTCTTTACATACTTTTTCAAGATTTTACATATTTTACATTTTTGCTTCAGCAAACGCAGTTTTTGGGAGAAAGGGTTTTGCATGTTTTGGTGCCCTTAGAACAGGGTCTGCCTCTCTTTTTACCCTCCCGTTTTTCATTCAGTGTCCTCTAGAGCTTGGGTATATGTTTCCCACAAGTAAAGAATGAAGCCGTGGACTCTCATATTAAGAAGGAAAACATAAATTATGCTTACCAGATAATTTCCTTTCCTTCTGTATAAGGAGAGTCCATGGCTACTGCCCGAATTCTCCGTTGGGTGGACTTAAATTTGTTTTTGTTCTTATGCCACCATTTATACCCTGATATTTCTCCTACTGTTCCTTGTTACATCGGCAGAATGACTGGGGGAAGTGGGGGAGGTATTTAAGCCTTTGGCTGGGGTGTCTTTGTCTTCTCCTGGTGGCCAGGTTCTGTATTTCCAACAAGTAAGGAATTAAGCCGTGGACTCTCCTCATACAGAAGGAAAGGAAATTATCTGGTAAGCATAATTTATGTTTTACAGACATACTTTATACTGGTAGAAAAAGAGGGGAAGTAAGGGGCTTATAAGCACTCATTCCTTAAATGTATAGAGAATAAGTTAAAACACTAACTTTATTAGAGATAAAGATAAAACAGGGGACCACCCTGACCAACAAAACCCACTACCTAAACTGAGATAAAAGAACCGTGTCTCACCCCCCTGTATTCCTGGCCGGTAACCGGATACTTCGGCTTCAGGTGCCAGGGGTGAGGAACACGGTAAATAACACAAACGCATTTCGGCCTTAGTGCAGGCCTTCCTCAATGTTCTGTAAGACAAACCGAAGCCTCGGTAAAAGTTCCTTTATAAACCCTTTTCAGAAGCAACTTACCGGTTAATCATGTAGCACCTTTCATTCACACCCTCCCGCGGACCAATCGTAAACACAGATTGTTCCAACTGTAGGTGTGTGACTAACTACGCACAGTAATTGGACCGTTAAGATTAAGGGTCATTATAATGGGAGGTAACTTCTCTGTATAGCAATAATGTATATTGGGATTGTCAAAGTTTTTAAAGCGTGAGATAAATGAAAATACTCGCTATGTCCGGAATATTGAGATTCAAATTTCCTTTGGGGTATCTAAATGCCTCCTTTATATAACTCTCACCTGAAGCTAGTTATTACCTATTCTCAAAATAGTAATTTCAAAAATAGGATAATGTAATTTCATGATATCCCTCACGCTATTACCCCCATCAGGTATATGGTCATCTGCTACTTATCAGTTACTATACTCCTTGATGGCCAAAATATACCTAGAAAAAGGGGGGTTGTAACCTACACAAAACCCTCTCACCATGTACAGTGATTTACATTCTGGTTAGCATTCCTCCCCTTATTTAAGGTACACCCAATAATTGTTGCCATTAGGCATGACTGAATTCAATCTGATGATCCACTTAGTTTCTATTTGTAGCAACACAATATTTTATCTCAATTTTTTTTTAATCCCCAATATTTGAAGGCCTTAGTATCACCTTGATGGTACTGCAAAAATGTTTGGCCACACTGGTAATTTTATTGTGTTTATCCACATCTCTCTTAGCGTTCCTGATGTTACTGTCATATGTTTTCCCATGCTTCTAGTTGTCATCTCAACATAGAATAAATTACAGCTGCAGAATACACAATATACCACATTGCTACGTTTACAATTTATATGGTTATTGATAGTCCATTTTTTATTAAATATATCCATAATAATGTGCTTTTTAACCATATGTTGGCAGACCTTACAGCTTCCACATGATATAGAGCCTTTATACAGTGGATGTTTCTTAGCGTTCCTATCAAAATGACTCTTAGTAAAATGGTCATTTAGATTACTCGCTCTCCTGAATGTAAACATCGGTTTATCAGGGAGAATAGATTTTAACTGCTCATCAGCTCTTAAAATATTCTAATATCTTTTAAGAATATCAGAGATCTGTAAACTTTGGGGGGAATAAGTGGAGATGAATCTGATGGGGTTACTACTGTTCTGTTTCTTAGGTTTAAGCAACAAATTTCTATTTTTATCTAGTGCTATGTAATATGCTCTATCAAGTGATTTTTTTTGAGTAGCCTCTTTGCAATAATGTGTATCTAAAATCAGATGCTGCTATACGGAAAGATTCCAATGTAGTGCAATTTCTCCTGATTCTCAGGTACTCCCTCACCGGTAACCCCCTTATAGTCAAAGGGTGATGGTGACTTTCAGCACAGAGTATATTATTTGTGGCCATGGGTTTTCTATAAGAATCAGTCTCCAATTTATAATTAACCTTATTGATTATAAGGTCTAAAAACTCTACCCTTTCATCATTCACCGTAGTGGTGAGATATAAATCAAAAGGATTGATGTTCAGCATCTTTATGAAGTCCTGCAGAAGGTATCTTGGTCCATTCAATAAAAAACCAGATGTCATCAATATACCTGGACCAATGATATACATATTTAGTGAAATTTCTTATAGATTCATGGAACACCACAGTCTCCTCCCACCAACCCAGATACATATTTGCATAAGTGGGTGCACATAATGTGCCCATGGCAGGGCCACACACCTGCAAATAAAATCTACCATGAAACAAAATAGTTGTGATTTAATACAGAATCAAGGTGTTTGATAATAAAATCTTTAGTCTCATTTGTCATATTACTGTCTTTCTGTAAAAATGTGTGACTGCCTTATACCCAGAGTGTGTCTGGATGCTCGTGTAAAGCGACTCCACAAGTGACTAAAATTGAGTCTGAGGTAACCTTAATATCCTTAATTTTATGCATGATATCTCTGGTATTGGATGTGAGAGAGTCCACTTTATACCGCAATCTAGCATCCAAATATTTACTTGCCTTTTCTGTCAGGGAGTCAATGCCTGAAACAATAAGCCTCCCAGGAGGACATTACAGATTTTTACGAATTTTAGGCAGTAAATAAAAAGTTGCTACTTTAGGATTATTCACTTAAATTTTTTTTGATCAATTAAACCTTCTGCAAGGGCAGATTTAACCAATCTGTTATATTGCTCCTAAAACATTTCTGTGGGATTTGCTAGCAGACGTTTTTAGTTTTTATTATTTGTTAGTTGTTTATTAGCCTCTTCAGTATACATGATTCTGGGCCAAATCACTATCGGCTAGATTTAGAGTTTGGCGGTAGCCATCAAAACCAGCGTTAGAGGCTCCTAACGCTGGTTTTTACCACCCGCTGGTATTTGGAGTCAGTCAGGAAAGGGTCTAACGCTCACTTTGCAGCCGCGACTTTTCCATACCGCAGATCCCCTTACGTCAATTGCGTATCCTATCTTTTCAATGGGATCTTTCTAACGCCGGTATTTAGAGTCTTGGCTGAAGTGAGCGTTAGAAATATAACGACAAAACTCCAGCTGCAGAAAAAAAACAGGAGTTAAGAGCTTTTTGGGCTAACGCCGGTTCATAGAGCTCTTAACTACTGTGCTCTAAAGTACACTAACACCCATAAACTACCTATATACCCCTAAACCGAGGCCTCCCCACATCGCCACCACTCGATAAAAAAATTTTTAACCCCTAATCTGCCGACCGCTCACCGCCGCCACCTACGTTATACTTATGTACCCCTAATCTGCTGCCCCTAACACCGCCGACCCCTATATTATATTTATTAACCCCTAATCTGCCCCCCTCAATGTCGCCGCTACCTACCTACATTTATTAACCCCTAATCTGCAGACCGGACCTCACCGCTACTATAATAAATGTATTAACCCCTAAAGCTAAGTCTAACCCTAACACTAACACCCCCTAAGTTAAATATAATTTAAATCTAATGAAATAAATTAACTCTTATTAAATAAATTATTCCTATTTAAAGCTAAATACTTACCTGTAAAATAAACCCTAATATAGCTACAATAAAAATTATAATTATATTGTAGCTATTTTAGGATTAATATTTATTTTACAGGCAACTTTGTAATTATTTTAACCAGGTACGATAGCTATTAAATAGTTAATAACTATTTAATAGCTACCTAGTTAAAATAATTACAAAATTTCCTGTAAAATAAATCCTAACCTAAGTTACAATTAAACCTAACACTACACTAGCAATAAATTAATTAAATAAAATACCTACAATTATCTACAATTAAACCTAACACTACACTATCAATAAATTAATTAAATAAAATACCTACAATTAAATACAATTAAATAAACTAACTAAAGTACAAAAAATAAAAAAGAACTAAGTTACAAAAAATAAAAAAATATTTACAAACATTAGAAAAATATTACAACAATTTTGTTGTATAAAAATGCCCTACCCTATTCTAAAATTAAAATAGAAAAGCTCTTTTACCTTACCAGCCCTTAAAAGGGCCATTTGCGGGGCATGCCCCAAAGAATTCAGCTCTTTTGCCTGGAAAAAAAACATACAATACCCCCCCCCAACATTACAACCCACCACTCACATACCCCTAATCTAACCCAAACCGACCCTTAAATAAACCTAACACTAAGCCCCTGAAGATCTTCCTACCTTATCTTCACCACACCGGGTATCAGCGATCCGTCCAGGCTCCGATGTCTTGATCCAAGCCCAAGCGGGGGGCTGAAGACATCCATCCTCCGGCTGAAGTCTTGATCTAAGCGGGCAGAAGAGTCGATCCGGACCGGCAAACATCTTCATCCAAGCCGCATCTGCTATGTTCTTCCATCAGATGACGACCGGCTCCATCTTGAAGACCTCCAGCGAGGATCCATCCTCTTCTTCCGATGACTAGACGACGAATGAAGGTTCCTTTAAGGGACGTCCGTCATCCCTCGAATTCCGATTGGCTGATAGGATTCTATCAGCCAATCGGAATTAAGGTAGGAAAATTCTGATTGGCTGATGGAATCAGCCAATCAGAATCAAGTTCAATACGATTGGCTGATCCGATCAGCCAATCAGATTGAGCTCGCATTCTATTGGCTGATCGGAACAGCCAATAGAATGCAAGCTCAATCTGATTGGCTGATAGAATTTTCCTACCTTAATTCCGATTGGCTGATAGAATCCTATCAGCCAATCGGAATTCGAGGGACGCCATCTTGGTTGACGTCCCATAAAGGAACCGTCATTCGTCGGGAAGTCGTTGGTGAAGATGGATGTTCCGCGTCGGCGGGATGACTATGGATCCGGAAGAAAGAAGATTGAAGATGCTGCTTGATAGAAGACTTCAGCCCGATCATGGACCTCTTCAGCTCCCGCTTGGATGAAGACTTCAGTCGGATCATGGACATCTTCAGCCCCCCGCTTGGGCTTGGATCAAGACATCGGAGGCTCTTCTGGATCGATCGGTGTACCCGGCGTGGTGAAAACAAGGTAGGGAGATCTTCAGGGGCTTAGTGTTAGGTTTATTTAAGGGGGGTTTGGGTTAGATTAGGGGTATGTGGGTGGTGGGTTGTAATGTTGGGGGGGGGTATTGTATGTTTTTTTTTTACAGACAAAAGAGCTGAATTCTTTGGGGCATGCCCCGCAAAGGGCCCTTTTCAGGGCTGGTAAGGTAAAAGAGCTTTTCTATTTTAATTTTAGAATAGGGTAGGGCATTTTTTTATTTTGGGGGTCTTTGTTATTTTATTAGGGGGCTTAGAGTAGGTGTAATTAGTTTAAAATTGTTGTAATATTTTTCAAATGTTTGTAAATATTTTTTTATTTTTTGTACTTTAGTTAGTTTATTTCATTGTATTTATTTGTAGGTATTGTATTTCATTTATTTATTGATAGTGTAGTGTTAGGTTTAATTGTAGGTAATTGTAGGTATTTTATTTAATTAATTTATTGATAGTGTAGTGTTATGTTTAATTGTAACTTAGGTTAGGATTTATTTTACAGGTAATTTTGTAATTATTTTAACTATTTAATAGCTATTGTACCTGGTTAAAATAATTACAAAGTTGCCTGTAAAATAAATATTAATCCTAAAATAGCTACAATATAATTATAATTTATATTGTAGCTATATTAGGGTTTATTTTACAGGTAAGTATTTAGCTTTAAATACTTAAATATAAAGGAATAATTTATTTAATAAGAGTTAAATTATTTCGTTAGATTTAAATTATATTTAACTTAGGGGGGTGTTAGTGTTAGGGTTAGACTTAGCTTTAGGGGTTAATACATTTATTATAGTAGCGGTGAGGTCAGGTCGGCAGATTAGGGGTTAATTATTGTAGGTAGGTGGAGGCGACGTTGGGGGCGGCATATTAGGGGTTAATAAATATAATATAGGGGTCGGCGGTGTTAGGGGCAGCACATTAGGGGTACATAGGTATAATGTAGGTTGCGGCGGTGTAAGGAGCGACAGATTAGGGGTTAAAAAAAAATATGCAGGTGTCAGCGATAGCGGGGGTGGCAGATTAGGGGTTAATAAGTGTAAGGCTAGGGGTGTTTAGACTCGGGGTTCATGTTAGGGTGTTAGGTGCAGACTTAGGAAGTGTTTCCCCATAGGAAACAATGGGGCTGCGTTAGGAGCTGAACGCTGCTTTTTTGCAGGTGTTAGGTTTTTTTTCAGCTCAAACTGCGCCATTGTTTCCTATGGGGATATTGTTCACGAGCACGTTTTTGAAGCTGGCCGCGTCCGTAAGCACCGCTGGTATCGAGAGTTGCAGTGGCGGTAAATATGCTATACGCTCCCTTTTTGGAGCCTAACGCAGCCATTCTGTGAACTCTAAATACCAGCGGTATTTAAAAGTTGCGGGGGAAAAAAAAGCACGCGTAGCTAACGCACCCCTTTGGCC
Source organism: Bombina bombina (assembly GCF_027579735.1). NCBI lineage: Eukaryota > Metazoa > Chordata > Amphibia > Anura > Bombinatoridae > Bombina > Bombina bombina. The sequence continues at coordinate 272,215,430 of NC_069504.1, forward strand.
GCAGAACTCTAAATCTAGCCGTTAGTTTCCCCCTTTATCACTTTTCTTAAATTGGACATCTGTCAGCTTTGTTAATTCTTTCAGGGCTTTCTTCTCTTGGATAGATAAATTTCCCCTTAACACATTACACATTATTATGATCTGTCATAGACACTATATCATTGCAGATCATATTTAAGAAAGTGAGTGTGTTATGTGATACACTGTTTGGAGGTACAAAGTATGACTTTGTTTTTTATATATAAACTCAACTATTATCTTCGCCCTTTATCTGTCACATCAGATTCCTCCAACAAAGTAACAAGGTCATTAATTGCTGCCAAATCAGCATTATCCAATGCACCTATCTCTGAATTAATGGATACATATTTTTTAAGCAATATTTTACTGGGCAAATAAGTGGACATCTTTAATTGCTTCAAATTTGTCAAAGTTGGTGGTTGTTACAAATGAGAGACCTTTTTTGAGGACAGAGATTTATGTTTGTGTGTTATGTCTGATAAATTAATGATGTTTAACTCTGATTTATCTACTTCTTCTTGTACTGGGGCTTCTGATTGAAGCGTACCTGTCCTCTGGTGTGTGGTTTGATTCTATTTCTGAGTATTGGTCTGGGTCTTTTTTCTCCATCTGAATCAATACCAGCATTTCTATTCTGACCCCATCGATAGACTGCTCCATTCGTATAATTTGCCAAGTTCATATCTTTCTTTCTTTCTTTCTTTCTTATCAGAAATAAATTTAACATTTTTTTCCACATCACCTTTAATTTTATTATACGATTTTTGAAAATCCTCCTTCAACTCACATTGCTTTAATTCATCACTTTATTAAGCAATTTCCCCAGTAATGTCTGTAAGTAAATCCATTTCATGTTCCACTAAATATCCAATTAATTTCATAGAACATTCGGTTAGTGCTCCCTCCCATTTAAGTTTGAATTCTGGTTTATAATCACTAAATGAAGGGAATAATTTCAAACATAACCTTTTTGGAACCACATTGTTATCTTTATAAAAATGATACATTCCTATGTTCCATTGGCGTTTGATTTGCTTTTTTCCTAATCCTTTTTAAATCCTTTAGTGATTTCTGCCACTTACCGATGTTCTCAGTTTCAGTAGTGTTTTTATTTCTAATATCTTCAAACCACTTTAACATCTCTGCTCCTAAGTCAAAGGTCGCCATTTAGAGGTTATAAGAATTGCGTGCTCAAGTATAAAGAAATAGTGGAGCTAAAACCCCACACACTAGATAAACTATACCAAGGAAATTAAATACTGGCACTGCAATAAAGTGTTAGTTAAGGAAAAGAACCCTCCAGCCAAGTGCTGTGAGGATCTGGTGCTTCCCCTTTAATAACATATGCATAGAAAAAGACAGGAAAGTAAGGGGCTTATAACCATTTTTGGGTCAGCACCTGGGTAGCTCTTGCTGATTGGTGTGTAAATGTAGCCACCAATCAGCAAGTTGTACCCAGGTGCTGAACCAAAAATGGGGCGTCTTTTAAGCTTATATTTCTGCTTTTTCAAATAAAGATACCAAGAGAACAAAGAAAAATAGTTAATATGAGTAAATTAGAAAGTTGTTTAAAATTGCATCTATCTGATTCATGGAAGAAAATTTGGGTTACTATCCTTTAAAATGGTTAATTTACTGAACTTTAGTAAACCAATCATTTAATTTTAATTTATTTACTCTGTTTTTCCATTCATTTCAAATTCAAATTATGTCATACAATATATCAAAGAGAAGTTAATACCTTAAAAACAATGTACTTCCAAGCAAATTTTACTTGGGACTACACCGTCAATTCACAGCTACACTAGTGATCCAGTTTGACCAGAAAGAGTCAAAATGAAATACCTCACCATAAAGTAAATATTTTGGTCAGTGAACTAAAATTACAACTTCAACAGCCACAACGTTTTTGGGGCGTATTATCAAGCTGTGAATGCAGCAGTTTCCGCACGATCCGTGAGGCTCGCCAGAAACATAATTTAAGAAGCAGCGGTCTTAAGACCGCTGCTCCTTAACTTATCCACCACCTCTGAGGCGGCGGACAGCAATCATCCCAATTAGATATGATCGGGATAATTGACACCAGGCCCGGACTGGCTATAGGGCATACCGGGCCGCCAGTTACTTTAGCCCCTCCCACCAAGTGCTTTCACTGTGCTGCAAAACTGTATTTATTCTAAAATGATGTTGCAGCTGTTGGGCCGCAGGTTACCTTAGCCCCGCTCCTGCTCACCATTGAAGGGCTTCCGGTGGGAGTTGTTGGGAGTCTGTGATGCTGAGCGCTCGAAAAAGAAGTGCGTTCAAGCTCACCACCTGAGTGTATCCCCAGGACTCCTGCCAAAGACACCACAGGGAGCCAGATCTTGAAGCATACACCTACAGACACCGAGGGATGGAGGGATCCACACGCGGTAGCATGTTCATACAGGAGGTCTGAAGACTCGCCAGAAACACGGGCCGTCAAGCTCCTTTCGGAGCTTGATAGATAGGCCCCTAAATCTCTTCCCTATGAAGCCTCTAATCTCTGCAACGTTGCGTCCTGGCTCCTGACTCACAAGCCAGGACGCAGTGTTGCAGAGATAAGAGACTTCACTTTGGTAACAGCCGGTGTGCAGCTGTGGCTGTTCTGGGAACCGCATTCAGGACCTGAAGAAAAGTGGTGGTGGATTTCCCTAGAGTTCCCCCAGGACCTCTACTTGTACATGAGAACGGAAGCTGGAAAGACCTTTCTGTTTTTGGTAATCAATGACCCTGAGTGGTCTGCTGCCAAAGCGAGTGAGGGGCACAAGCAGTGACCGGAACACGGTAACACCACAAGACAGCTTTGGATAACACAAGCGGTAAGGAAGGAGGCAGAGGTAAGCCAGCTGATTTATCATTTACTATAGTATTGCCAGATATCGTAATAGCATGTGGTTTGTGCGGGCTTAAGAATATAATGACAACTTCGTTCTGTCAATACTTTCAGAATAAGATGAACCGATGTGGAGTAATCTTCCTTCTTTATGATTACGCTATTGTGGTACTTTTGAAGCTAGAGGTGAACGTGTTACACAGTCTTTTCACAACGGTCAATATAGAGGTGTGCTTGTTATCCAGATGTGAGAATTGATTGTAGGGGTCATGTTAAACTGATACCCCATATTGCCATACTCCTACCTAAATATTTTTTAATGTTTCTGACCGCAATTGAAAAGCTTGAGTGGTTTTTGGCAGTGTACAAGGAAGTAAACTGTTTGGAGTACTGCTTCTTTCCCCACTAATTATCTATACATCATGGTTCTAAGCATTTCATATACCCCTCTTATGTTGCGCCTAAAGCTCAGGCTACAATGTCATAAGTTTGTGCCAAGTCCCCTGGCACAGCTTGCCATTATGCCTGTCACCTCTCACTACACAGACACACATATGCTGCCAGAGGAACTGGGAACACAGAGCTGTTAACCCCTCTACTGCCAGAGCAACTGGGAACACAGAGCTGTTAACCCCTCTACTGCCAGAGGAACTGGGAACATACAGTGCTATTAACCCCACCTATGCCAGTCCCCTAACATTACTGTAGCATAGTACTGTTAACCCCTTTGCCATCAGAGCAAATAGAAACACAGCACTATTAACCCCACCTATACCAGTACTCTGACATTACTACAAAATAGTACTGTTAACCCCTCTGCCATTAGAGCAACTAGGAACACAGCTCTGTAAGTTAGCAAATGGAGCACACTGGTGGTGTTTATAGCTGGGGAGGGGAGATATGAAGGCACAGTCCTGCACTTTCAACTAGAATTTTTTTAGCAAATTTTGGATTTTTAAAGGGACATGGACCAGAATGTTTTGTGTGTGTGTGTGTGTTCCTGTGTGTGTGAGAGAGTTTTTGTATGTTGTACAAATGTCCCTTTAATAATAAATGTTGACCATAATTAGCAAATTGTGCCTTCATCATGGTTCCTGATGAGTGGAGCCACCTGATGGGTGAGGTTTCATTAAAGGGGTGGGGTTTAGGGCCCCATCATCTTTAAAACTCACCAGCCGCCACTGATATGAGTGTGTGTATATATAGGAGGGCCACTTTACCTTAAATGCCCGGGCCTTTTTTTGGTCCCAGTCCGGCCCTGATTGACACTAGCAGCTGATTGGCCGCAAATCTTCAGGGGGCTGCATTGCACAAGCATTTCACTAGAAATGCTTGTGCAATGTTAAATTCCGACAGCGTATGCTGTCAGCATTTAGCGATGCCGGGCGGACATGATCCTCTACAGCGGATCATATCCGTCCGACACTTGATAAATCATCCCCTTTATCTGGAATTGCACGAAGTCCAAGGTATATTTTGCCCAAACTAAAGCTTCCCAGGTAGATAGAGGTGTAAGTTAAAAAGTTAAATAATTATCATTACATTGAAAAATATCTCCATACATACCTTACATTTAGTAAGCTTTTGAGGGTTTTGCTGTTTCAGAGAGCTCCGGGGAAACATGCATTAAAAAGATGCATCTTTACCTTATATATTTTTCTTTCGCTAGTTAGGGATATCTATACATAAGCTCCTGCACTGATCTAAGCAAATAATTTGTAGCATATAGCTAGGTCAGGCACACTGTGCCATGCATGCTAAAGTAGGATATGTATTCCAGTCTGTTTGGGATTTAATACAGGTTAAACATTATTTTCATTATGTACAAAAATTCAACTTACAATAAATATCAACATCTATTATTTAAACAAAAAAGAAAAAAGTTGAATCAAAATCATTATTTAATATCTATCAACATGTTGCTATGTTTAGATTCTGTTATGAAGATTGGAAATTGTACATTGTGTGAAGTAATAAGAAAGACAGGTAAAAGGCAGAACTTTATTAGTGCTGAATAAATAAAAAAAATCATAATCTATCCTAAATCTTGGAATATTTTACATATTTATTATTCAACCTGTAGAAAACATTGTTATGTAAGCTGTAAATATAATGTTTCTTTTCCTCTGTCCAAAAGGGGATTTTTTTTTATTTTTTCCATATACTAGATACCATTATTTTGTGTGCAATAAATATATCAGCCAATAAATTATCATCATGTGTTTCAAATTCTTCTCACTTTAATTACAGTAATGCAACAGCTGGTGTTTAAAGGAACATGAAACCAAAAAACTGTCTTTCATGATTCAGATAGAGAATACAATTAAAAAAAAAAGTTTCCAATTTACTTCTGTTATAAAATTTGTTTTGTTCCCTTGTTATTCTTTGTTGAAGAAATATCTGGATAGGTAGCGCGCACATATCTGGAGCACTACATGACAGGAAATAGCCATCTAGTGCTCTTGCTAATGTGTAACATTGTCGCAAAACTGCTGCCATATTGTACTGCAGACACGTGCACACTCCTGAACTCACCTTCCTTCTTTTCAACAAAGAATTACAAGAAAACAAAGAAAATTATATAATAGAAGTAAATTGGAAATTGTTTAAAATTATCTATCTGAATCATGAAAGAAAACATTTGAGTTGTATGCCCCTTTAAAAGACACTAAATTCAAAATTAAACTTTCATGATTCAGACATGTATTTTCCTATGAAATGGGGTGCTGTATGTCTTACCTATCTATTGTACTGGATGACTTATATTGAGAGGAACTGTTCTCTTTTTTGTTATGTATATAGTTTAAAAAAACCTTTCCAATTTACTTCCATTACCAAAATGTGCATAATATTTTTATATGCACACTTTCAGAGGCACCAGATCCTACTGAGCATGTGCGAAAGTTCACATTAAGGGGTAGATTTAGCAAGTAGCGGATGCTGCTATCTACCCCCGTACCTTCCGGCTTGCTGGAAATGTAAGTTAAGAAGCGGCGGTCATAAGACCGCTGCTCCTTAACTCGTCCACCAATGATCGGGTTGATTGACACCCCTGCAGGGGGCGGTATGTATTTATCGATGTAGGGTGGACATGATCCGCTACAGCGAACATGATAAATCGGCCCCTATATACATATATATGCATTCTGTGATTGATGGCTGTCATGTGATACAGGGGGCAGGGAAAATGGAAGTAACTTTTACATTTTACAGTAACAAATCGACCAATCATTTGAAATTCACACTAAGGGCCTGATGATCAAACTCATTGCCATAAAGAGAAAGCATGCAAAATCTTTTGGAGCTTTTTTGAGCATTATATTGTAATGTAGAGCCCTGCATAGGGAGATAAACAGTACTTAGAGGGACATGAAACCCAAAATTATTCTTTCATGATTTAGACAGAGCATACAATTTTAAACAACTTTCCAATTTACTTCTATTATTTAATTTGCTTCCTTCTCTTGTTATCCTTTGTTGAAATCTGTATCTAGGAAAGCTCAGTAGCAGCAAATAACCTAGATTCTAGCTTCTGATTGGTGGCTGCATATATATATATATATATACATATATATATATATATATATATATATATATATATATATATATATATACTAGTCCTAAAGCCCGTGTACACGGGCCATTTTTTGCAGTACAGCGGTTACACCCCTTGCTCTCTCTTCACCCCTCTTTTCTGCTCTCTCTCCCCCTCTCTCTATTTTGCACTCTCTCCCCCTCTCTTTTGCTTTCTCTCCCCTCTCTTTTGCTCTCTCTCCCTCTCTTTTGCTCTCTCTCCCCCTCTCTCTATTTTGCTCTCTCTCTCCCCCCCTCTATTTTCCTCCCTCTCTTTTGCTCTATCCCCCTCTCTTTTGTGGTCTCTTTCCCTCCCCCTCTCTTTTGCTGTCTCTCTTCCTCGCTTTTGCTCTCCCCCCTTTCTTTTGCTCTCTCTGCCCCTCTCTTTTGCTCTCTCTATCCCCCCTCTTTTCCTTTCTCTCTCCCCCCTTTCTTTTGCTCTCTCCCCCTCTCTTTTGCTATCTCTCTCCCTCTCTTTTTCTCTTATTATCCCCCTCTTTTGCTCTCTATTCCCCCTCTTTTGCTCTCTCTCCCCCCCTCTATTTTGCTCTCTCTATCCCCCCTCTTGGTCTCTCTATCCCCCTCTTTTGCTCTCTCTCCCCTTTCTTTTGCTGTCTCTCTCCCCTCTCTTTTGCTCTCTCTCTCCCCCCTCTCTTATGCTCTCTCTCCTCCTCTCTTTTGCTCTCTCTATCCCCCCTCTTTTGCTCTCTCTCCCCTCTCTTTTGCTCTTTCTCTCCCCCTCTCTTTTGCTCTCTCCCCCCTCTCTTATGCTCTCTCTCTCCCCCTCTCTTTTGCTCTCTCTCTCCCCCTCTCTTTCCCCCCTCTCTTTTGCGCTCTCTCCCCTCTATTTTGCGCACTCCCCCTCTCTTTTGCTCTTTCCCCCTCTCTTTTGCTCTCTCTCTCCCCTCCTCTCTTTTCCCCCCTCTCTCTCCCCCTCTTTTTGCGCTCTCCCCATCTCTTATGCTCTCTCTCCCCTCTCTTTTGCTCTCTCTCTCCCCTTTCTCCCCCTCTCTTTTACTATCTCTATCTCCCCTATTTTGCTCTATCTATCTCTCTCCCCTTCCTTTTGCTCTCCCTCCCCCCTCTTTTTTGCTGTCTCCCAGGTCCAGCTGCCACGTCAGTGTGTAGAAGACCAGGTGTGTTTGTCCTCACGCTGTCTCTACTGCGCATGACAGCTTCGGACAAACACACTTGGCCTTTTATATTATAGGATATATATATACAGTATGTATATATATATATATATATATATATATATATATATATATATATATATATATGTATATATACTGATTGTCATTGACTCACCCATGTGTTCAGTCAGCAACCAGTAGTGCATTGCTGCTCATTAAACAAAGCATACCAAGGGAACAAAGAAAAATGTATAACTAATTTAGAAAGTTGTTTAAAATTGCATGCTCTATCTGAATCATGAAAGAAAAAAAAAATGTGTTTCATATCTCTTTAAGCTAAAATTTGCCTTTCTAATTTTTTTTGAGGGACCTTACAGTATTGACAAGTGGAGAACTTTAGATCATCAGGCCGTCAGTGTTATTGCATTGTCTTTTTTTTGTGCATTTCATGATTATGCAGTTCTATTGTATTTAATGATATATATATCATATAGTTTATTCACAATGTTCTTAGTTTTATACTTTGTACTTTTCCTCTGTATTTAGCAAAATGTCCTGGAGGATGCAGGAATGGAGGCTTCTGCAATGACAGACATGTTTGTGAATGTCCAGATGGCTTTTATGGTCCACACTGTGAGAAAGGTAGGAGCCTCTTTGTCCAGACAAGAATTGTAGCCTTCTGTGAGTGAGATGTAAAAGAAACATGGGTATTGCTAATAAGTAAAAATACATGGCTACTTTATCGCTGTAGCTTGAATTATATTGTATTAGTAGATATGAGATACAATTTTCATCCCTCATCCCTTACAAAGTAAATTTACAATCCACAATATTATAATTATGAGACCTTGATCACATACTCGCTTGTCCATTTTCCAGTATATATTTTGTTTCTGTTTTAGTGGATTGATTTTTTTTTTAGTTGTCCTGATAACAGAAAAAGGATATTTATACATATCCGTCACAAATTGTTTTAAAATATACTCCCTTTTATTTTATTTAAAAATATTGTTATCATGTTAGTACTTGTTTGGCAAAACTCCTTTAAACTTGTTCTAAAGTGCAATTAAATAGTACAATTATGGGGGGGGGGGGGGTGGCTGGGGTGGCTGTCATGGCAGCAGATTTACTCTGAAAAAATTGCAGCAGATTTACTCTGTCTTGAGAGAGATTATATAGATATACGGCGCAGGCCTCAGCGCAATCGCTGAAACCCGCGCCGCCCGTAATTTCACCTTGCACATCGGGGTATCCAATAAACCCCGCCGGCAGTTCATAAAGTCCTGTAAGTGGATAAACTAGCGATGTCCAGAAATTACCATAAATACAAATTTCTGGAGTCGCCAGTGATTTACGGCACTTTAGAAACTGCCGGCGCCTAAGAAAATAAAAAAAAATATAAAATCTCCCGTAAAAGTCTAACCCGCTCCCAAAAATAAACCCGACACGTAAAACCCCTATATCCGCCATCAAACCCACATCACAACTAATAATAAATGTACTAACCCCTAAACCGACAACCCCCAACCACGTAATTTACATACATTGCAATCTACCTAATAAAAGTATTAACCTCTAAATCCGCCAACCCCAACATCACAAACTACCTAATAAGACTATTAACCCATAATCCGCCATTCACCCACAACGCAATAAACCTAATAAAACTATTAACCCCTAATCCTCCAAACCCACACAATGCAATAATGCTAATAAATCTATTAACCCCTAAACCGCCAAACCCCACAACTCAAATAACTAATCACTAAGCCCCCTAACCTAACACCCCCTAAATTAACCCCATTACATCAATTAAAATAATACTAAATTACAATTAAAATAAAAAAACCTAACATTACTTTAGATATAAAAAAACTAAGTTTAAATTAAGCTAAAATTACAGAAAATAAAAAAGTCTAACATTACAGAAAATAATACACAAAATTATCAAAAATAAAAAAAAATATACCTAATCCCTATAAAAATAAAAAGCCCCCCCAAATAGTAGTCCTTAAAAGTCCCCTTCTAACAGTAAAACACCCCACCCACCAAACCCCCCAAAATAAAAAAAACTAACACTAAAAAATTCTAAACTACCCATTGCCCTTAAAGGGGCATTTGTATGGGCTTTGCCCTTAAAAGGGCATTCAGCTCTTTTACTGCCCTTAAAAGGGCATTCAGCTCTTTTAAGATTGCCCACAATCCCTAATCTGAAAAATAAAAAAATAATTTTATTTTTGAAAAAAGACCTAACGCTAACCCCCAGATCCGGTGGTGAAGTCTTCTTCCAAGCGACGACAGGTTCCTGAAGTCCGGCGGTGAAGTCTTCTTCCAAGTGGCGACCTCTTCTATCTTCATCCTGGACCGCAGAACTGAAGACCGGCAAACGGATTTAAATCAACCAATAGGATTTCAGTAGCTCTCATCCTATTGGCTGATTTGAATTTGAAGAATCAAATCAGCCAATAGGAATGCAAGGGATGCCATATTTAATAGCGTATCTTAAATTCACTATTCAGTGTACGGCGGCGATCGTACGAAGAGGATACTCCACGCTCCATGTTTCTGTGGTCGCCGGTCTTCAGTTCCGCGGTTTCCAGTCTTCAGTTCCGCGGTCCAGGATGAAGACAGAAGAGTTCGCCACTTGGAAGAAGACTTCACCGCCGGACTTCAGGAACCGGTCGCCGCTTGGAAGAAGACTTCACTGCTGGGCTTCAGGAACCGTGAGTACCTATCTGGGGGTTAGAGTTAGGCCTTTTTTTAAAAAAATGTTTTTATTTTTTTTTAGATTAGGGATTTCGGGCAATCTTAAAAGAGCTGAATGCCCTTTTAAGGGCAGAAAAATAGCTGAATGCCCTTTTAAGGGCAATGCCCATACAAATGCCCCTTTAGGGGCAATGGGTAGTTTAGGATTTTTTAGTGTTAAGTTTTTATTTTTATTTTGGGGGCTTTGGTGGGTTTTACTAGAGGGGGGACTTAGTATTTTTTTAAGGAAAAGAGCTGTTTAATTTAGGGAAATGCCCTACAAAAGGCCATTTTAAGGGCGGTAGTTTAGTATTAGATTAGGGGGTGTTTTTATTTTGGGGGACTTTTTTATTTTCATAGGGATTAGGTATAATTTTTTTATTTTTGATAATTTTGTTTATTATTTTCTGTAACAATAGACTTTTTTATTTTCTGTAATTTTAGCTTAAAGGGACACTGAACCCAAATTTTTTCTTTTGTGATTCAGATAGAGCATGACATTTTAAGCAACTTTCTAATTTACTCCTATTATTAATTTTTCTTCATTCTCTTGGTATCTTTATTTGAAATGGAAGAATGTAAGTTTAGATGCCGGCCCATTTTTGGTGAACAACCTAGGTTGTCCTTGCTGATTGGTGGATAAATTCATCCACCAATCAAAAACTGCTGTCCAGAGTTCTGAACCCCAAAAAAGTTTAGATGCCTTCTTTTTCAAATAAAGATAGCAAGAGAACGAAGAAAAATTGATAATAGGAGTAAATTAGAAAGTTGCCTGCTCTATCTAAATCACGAAAGAAAAAAGATTGGGTTCAGTGTCCCTTTAATTTAAAAAATATATATATATTTTTAAAGTAATGCTAGTTTTTTTAATTTTAATTTAGTATTATTTTAATTTATGTAATGGGGTTAATTTAGGGGGTGTTAGGTTAGGGGGCTTAGTGATTAGTTATTTGTGTTGTGGGGTTTGGCGGTTTAGGGGTTAATAGATGTATTAGCATTATTGCGTTGTGGGGTTTGGCGGTTTAGGGGTTAATAGATTTATTAGGATTATTGCGTTGTGGGGGGTTAGTGGATTAGGGGTTAATAGTTTTAATAGGTAGTTTGTTATATGTTTGAATGACGGATTACTGGTTAATAGTTTAATTAGGCATATTGCATTGTGGGGGTTGTCGGTTTAGGAGTTAATACTTTTATTATTAGTTCCGATGTTTAGTTAATGGCGCATTAGGGGTTAATATACTTTATTAGTTATTGCGGTGGGGGATTGCGGTTGATAGGTAGATAGATATTGCGCATGCGTTAGGTGCTAGTTATTTTCATGAGGTAGATATTGCGCATGCGTTAGGGGTTAGTTAATATTTTCAGGCAGTTACGGGAGTTACGGTGCTCACATACTCAGCGCAAGGCTTGCTGCGTCTGCCTATGTGTGGCGAGGTGAAAAAGGAGTAAAATATCTCCACTTTTGCCGCTTAAATCCTTGCGCTGAATATGTGATACCAATTTGCGATGCGGTTCACCTGTCAGTAAAAATTGCGGCTGACAGGTGAAATATACGTGCCGCATTTTTATGTGGCGCTGTATATGTAATGGAGCCCCACAGCTTGAATTCACTATAAATCTTGGCAGAATTTATTAATGTACAGATTGATTTTTTAATCTTGGGGATTATTCCTGTTTTGCTAATCCAGACCGTTGAGGCCTTTGGCAACACGCAAGTAATAGGGCCTGCAACACCACCCTTGCGCAGTTACTAGCACAGCATGGTCCTTTATCTAAGGAAACTACTTCAAATACAATATCATTTTTCATTATGGAGGAGTTTTGTGCAGCCTTGTATGCTTTATTTGATGACTTTGAGCACATGAAAATCAAGAGATTGGATGCCCTTAACAAGATTGAAGAACATGCAGCCATAGAAAGTGATGCTATACATCTTACTTGGTCAGGGTCTGCTACTACATTACAGATAGATATGCAGAGACACCTCAGACCTATAAAGAATTTGGAGAGGGGGTTTTGGTACTGCCTGAGAGAGGATTGACTCTATCTGATCAAGCCCAGCATAACCCTGGAGCAGTGGGGATTATCGTACAAAATAGAAAGGTTATCTACTGTCTCAAAGCTTAACAATATGACAGCCTGCTAATTTCCTCCCTGGTTTTGGTGCTTGCAGGGGGGCCTGGCCATGTCACATATAATATCCCTTTAAATCAATGTTAAACATTTTTCTAAATAATAAACATATATTTCTTTCATACGGTAGTGAAAGTGCACAAGCCATTACTCCTGGGATTCAATTCTTAGCCACTAAAAGGAGGCAAAGATTACTAATGGTCTAATCCCTTACATCTCTCTGGTATTCTAGTCTTTTCTTTGCCTCCACAGGAGGAAGGTGAAAAATTGATGTGCTCCAGATTCTTTGTTGAGAGGGAACCTTAGACCGATTTGAGGCCCATTTCCCCCTCAGAGAGCTGCTATCAAGAGATAGGAGATTGGAGCATTGGGCAGTGACAGAATTACACCTAGTGAGGAGTAAGTCACAAGCCTGCTATTAGCCTCCTCCTGTTCAGTCGTCGATATACTCCACACATAGTTTCTCTGCTGTGACGTACACAGCAATAGATGGGCTCTCACCGGAACCAGTATTTTTTTGTAGCCAGTATGCACATTAGAATGAGTGCATCTGAGATAAGTGCAGTCATTTCTTGCACTCACATGGCCCACAGGCTATTGGTAGGTACACCAACTTTAAGGTACATCAAAGCCAGGGGACATACCAATAGAACAAACTAATTTAATCTATATTTAGTAAGATTACAAGTGATGCGCAACAGACTTTGCGCTAGCGCAGCGGCAATTTCGTGATCCATTTTTCTTCTGCTGATATTATATTACTACATTATTCCTTTCCGCATCAATCCATACCATGATTTAAGAGCTCTGGTAAAGTGTTTTCCAAAACTAAAAAATTTCACATAACACAACAAAAATACCTTATAAAGTACACTTACACCCATAAACTACACGATTAACCCCTAAACCGCCACCCCAGACACGGCCAACCCTAAATAAAATTATTAACCCCATAAAACCGCCACCCCCCCACACTCACCAACCCTAAGTAAAATTATTAACCCCTAAACCACCATCCCCCCACATCGCCATCCCTAAATAAAATTATTAACCCCTAAACCACTTTCCCCCCACATTGTCAACCCTAAATAAAATTAATTATTAACCCCTAAACTGCCATCCCCACAAACGCACAGTAATAAACTAATAACTAAACCCCCTAACCTAACACACCCCTTACTTAACCCCAATTTAAATACCCATATATTAAATAAAAACTATAGTAACTACCTTAAAAAAATAAAAACTTACCTGTTAAATAAAATTTAAACCTGAGTTTACCCTAAAAATATCTGATATTACTTTAAAAAATAAAAATAAATGACAAAAAATAAAAAAAACTAATATTACCAAAAAAATTATAAACTAGCCTTTACAAAAAATAATAAAATAACACATTTACACCAAAAAAATACCATTACAAAAAATAACAAAACGAAATTACCAAAAATAAAAAAAATTATTCCTATTCTAATACCCTCCAAAGAAAAAAACCCACTCCAAAATAAAAAAAAACCCTATTCTACAAATAAATTACCAATAACCCTTAAAAGGGCCTTTTGTAGGGCATTACCCTAAAGCTAACAGCTCTTTTGTATAAAATAAAACAATTATCCCCCAAACGTTACATCTTTATCCATTGCGGGGTCCATCTTCTTCCATCTTCATTCCAGCCGTGGTCCATTTTCTATCTTCATCCCGGGGGGCGGCGGCGAGGTCAGTGGCGATGGCGGCGTCAATGTCAGTCCTCCTCTTCAGACCATCGACACAGAGGTCCTCTTCATTCAGTCTCTCAGCCGCACACTGAAGATTGAATACAAGGTACCCCCTTTTATATAGGGGTACCCTTGCATTCTTATTGGCTGATTTGAATCCTCAAATTCAAATCAGCCATAGGATGAAAGCTTTTTCCTTTCATCCTATTGTGTCATACTCTCGTTTGAGTGAAAAATATTGATTATGATGGCACAAATCGGGGAGAGTATGGTAAATTAGATAAATAGTTGAAAATGTATCTCAAAATACCTCCAGTTTCTGCATAGCCAGACATTTCATGCATGATAAATAAGATATTATATTTCCTGATAAGACAACATTGGCCGTATTCCAGAAAAGTTCTGGGTTGTTATGATGTTGCACATTGTTGGAATGGAAATCCTTCCAACATTCTCCTAAATAATTTTGGAAGTCTTGTGAAGTAACTAAATATTGAGAAAATCTCAATACTCCCCTATTTCTAGAGGGCCTAGCATTTTCAAGGAAAAGCCCTATGGGGGCATGGTCAGAGACAATAGGGAGGTACAGCTCATGAGACACAAGTAAATTTGCACCAAATATCCACCACATTAAAGGGATACTAAACCAAAAAAATAATAATTAATGATTCAGATAGAGCATGCAATTTTAAGCAACTTTCTAATTTACTGCTATTATCAATATTTCTTCGTTCTCTTGGTATCTTTATTTGAAAATAATAGTGAAAGCTTAGGAGTCGGCCCATTTTAGGTTTATCACCTGGGTAGCACTTGCTGATTGGTGGCTAGAATCAGAAAGCGCTATCCAGGGTGCTGAACCAAAAATGGTCAGGCTCCTAAGCTTTCATTCCTTCTTTTTCAAATAAAGATTCAAAGAGAACGAAGAAAAATTGATAATAGGAGTAAATTAGAAAGTTGCTTAAAATTGAATGCTCTATCCAAATCATAAAAGAAAACATTTGGGTTTAGGATCCCTTTAAGGGAAGAGGTCAAAACCTGAAAGATCTCAGATTCAAAATTACCACTATCTCTAGGTATAGTGAATTGTTTAGCCCAAAGGTGATTTCTAAGTCTGTTGCAAAGTAAATTAGGGGTAAAATAATAATCCACCCCCCCCCCCTGGTATAATAAAACTATCTATGAAAGGAGTTAGAACCACAACACGATAGTCCCAGAAACCTCTAGATTTCTGATTGGGAGCATTTAAATTGCAAAGGGTATAAAGCTTGTCAGCAATCTTAGGCTGCATGATAAGATATCTCCCTACAGGGTCTTTATATACAGCAATAATTTCCATAACTAGTTGTTTTCCAAATAAAATGGTTACACCTCTACTGGAGCTAGTGTAGAAAACAATTAAACTCTCCTAACCCCTCTTTTCAATTTTCCATGTTCTAAATATGACAAATGTGTCTCTTGAAGAAAAGCAATGTCAGTCTCTCTCAATTGAGTAAGGATGGTCTTCCGCTTCAGATTTTAATATTCCTGTGTCCACTGTGCACAACATTGTCAAGAAGTTTACCGCCCATGGCACTGTAGCTAATCTCCCTGGACGTGGACGAAAGAGAAAAATTGATCAAAGATTGCAATGGATTGTTCAAATAGTGGCTAAAGAACCTTGATCAACTTCCAGTCAAATTCAAGCTGACATTCAGGCACAGGGTACAAATGTGTCAGCTCACTCTATACGTCACATCAGAATTGAAAAGGGACCCAGGAGGACCCCACTGCTGACACAGAACACATAAAAGCTAGATTGGAATTTGCCAAAACTTACCTGAGGTCAAATTCCTTTTTGGGAGAATGTGCCTGTGGACAGACAAACAAAATTACAGCTTTTTGTAAAGACCAATCATTCTACTGTTTTTCAGAAAAAGAAATGAGGCTTTTAAGAGAAAAGAAAACCTGTCAGGCATTAGGAGCACCTTATTGTCCATCACTGGCTCTGTTCCAATAAACCTTTGGATCTAAGTTACACCGGGGACTCAGTGCTTGATGTTTTTCCTCATCTACATTTTTTACAGAAAAGAATACAGTCCCTACAGTCAAACATGGTGGAGGTTCACTGATGTTTTGGGGTTGCTTTGCTGCTTCAGGCACTGGATGTCTTGACTGTGTAAATGGCATTATGAAATCTGAAGACTACCAACGAATTCTGTGTGCAATGTAGGGCTCAGTGTCAGAAAGTTGGGTCTCCGTCAACAGGACAATGACCCAAAGCTCATGTCAAAAAGCACCCAGAAATGGTTTAATACAAAGCGCTGGAGAGTACTGAAACTGTCCAGCAATGAGTCCAGATCTCAATCCCATAGAGCACCTGTGGAGAGATCTCAAAACAGCATTTGAGAAAAGGAACCTTTTCAATCTGAGAGACCTGGAGCAGTTGGCCAAAGAAGAGTGGTCCAAAATTCCTATAGAGAGGTGTAAGAAACTCATTGATGCTAGAATTCAGATACATAATGGAACTAGGCAGGGGTGCCCATTATCCTCAATGCTATTTGCTCTAGTAATAGAGCCACTGGCAGAAGCAATTAGGCAAGACAAGATGATTCAGGGCCTCACGATACCACGATACAATACAAAACTAGCCCTACTTCGCGGACGATCTCACACTATTCATTACAGACCCGACAACTTTCGCTTCCCCTCCTTATGTCCTTAATAGAATCATTTAGCGGAGATCTCGAACTACAAAATGAATGTGACAAAAACAGAGTTCTTTCTGTTGAATATAGATCAGGCAGAAACAGAGAGACCTCCGGAGAAAATATTCCTTTAAGTGGTCGACTAGGGGGATTTGTCACTTGGGGGTGTTCCTAGTCCCATGACAGAGAAATCGTTCATCCAAGTTAACTGCGATGCTAGCTCCTTAAAAGAGGTGGATAGAAATACTTAAATCTAGAAAATATGATGAGATTTCCTAGATAGGTAGGATTGCAGCTCTGAAAATGATGGTCCTTCCTAAACTGACATACATCCTTAGATGTATCCCAATCTCAGTCCCAGCAAGGATATTATGGAATTTCCAGGCGCTATTTAACGCTTATGTTTGGAATAATAAGAAACCTAGAGTTGCAGCGACTTATCTACAGGCTCCTGTGGAAAGGGGAGGATTGGGTCTTCGAGTGTTCGATTATATTACGAGGCGACAATGATCTCTCATGCTTCGGCATGAGGAAGGGATCTTCCACCTTTGAGATGGAGGGAATTGGAACAGGCATCCCTACCGGCATATATCGACCTGTCAGACCTGTTGTGGTTCCCCCACATCTGGCCTCAACTATTACCGTTTCCAATAAATTGGTTAAGGGATGTCGTTTGGCTTGGTACAAGCTACAACATAATCCATTGATTGCCCCCACCCCTCGCCAATCCATCCTATCATCACTTTACTTCAGGGTCTGTCTAATACGCGGGTGAACAGATGGAGGCAGGTAGAATTCACTTATCTAAGGTACTTCTATCTGAATGACAGCTTGCTTACTTACCAAGAAATGGTGACTGGGTTTGATCTCCCCCCTCAGCTGGAATTTTAGTTTTTAACACTACGATCCCTCATGAAAGCATGGGGTTCCTGACAGATAAGATCCAGAACCCCACTGTTTGGGAGATTAGGTGGCAGACTGGACTCCAACTGTATAAGCCTCTAACAACACATTATAAATGTCTTTTGGGGGACCCTGTACTTATAAAGATGAGACACATGGTTGCATGGGAGACTGAATTGAGACTGATTTACA
The DNA here is from genome assembly GCF_027579735.1 of Bombina bombina. NCBI lineage: Eukaryota > Metazoa > Chordata > Amphibia > Anura > Bombinatoridae > Bombina > Bombina bombina. The sequence continues at coordinate 272,233,383 of NC_069504.1, forward strand.
CAGCACAAGAGTGGACTAAGGCCATCACAGACTGTGGGGAGGTGGATACCCCGCTCCACATTTGGTGGTCGTGCACTAAACTTCAGCCACTCTGGTATAAGCTCCGGAGTGTGTGCTCTACATTAGGATTACCAGAGGTCACTTCCCCGAGCTTAGCCCTTCTGTATCTAGGAGTTAAAAAATTCCCAAACAATAAGCGATCCCTACTCCTTTACTTACTGACTTCGATAAAAATGCTGATGGCTAGGAATTGGAAAAAGGTACATCCTCCTAGGTGGCAGGGAGTAGTTGAATATTTGAATTATGTTAAGTCCATGGAAGACTATGTTTTCAGAGTTAGAAAACAGTCGGTAGAGTTCAGTCAAATCTGGGAACCCTGGGAGGCATATCTGTCACAATGAAAAGAATAGACTGCAATAGGTATTGAGCGATGAACTCAAACAATCCCGTTAGGAACTACAGGATAATTCTAGACAGGGCACCCCGCTGTGAGTGAAATGGGGTGCCCCCAGTCCAGTTTAGAGAAGTGAGATCCCCCCTAATCCCTATTCCCCCTCCCCCTTCCCCTCCTTCACTAACCCTTTCTGTTCCTTCTTTCTCTTCCTTTCTCCCCCTTTGTACGCTGATGAGTCTAGGAACCAGTAAGCAACGTGTAAGATTAGGTTCACACTTAATTGTTTATTATTGTATCTAAACAACAATAATATGTTAGTGTATCTATATATGGCGACATTCGCCGCATACCTAACCCTACTGAATATTTTCTCAAACCATATAGGTATGTTGCAATATCTCTATTTTAGGAGATGTCAAGTAGAATGTTAAAGAATAACATGTCCTGTATGTGCCTAACACTGAAATGTCAATAATGTCATGTTATTTATTCAAAGAATGTACAGATATATTCTTATGCGATGTATTTAGAAGATTGTCTGTTATACTGTTACTGCAATGTTTACCTGCAATAAAATTATTTTTAAAAAGCAAAATAAAAAAAAAGAAACCCATTGATGTTTACAGGAAGCGATTAATTTAAGTTATTTTTTCCAAGAGGTGTGCTACCAAATATTAAATTGAGAGTGCCAATAATTTTGTCCAGTCCATTTTTGGAGTTTTGCATAGAATGTGTCAGATTTGGCTTTTTTTCTTCACTTTTTTTGTGTCATACCAATACAAACAAAATAAATAAACATGAGAATGCCTAAACATTTGTAATTGAAACAATTTTCTGGGCAAAGTGGGGCATTATCTGACAGAGATGCAGAGTTGCCAATATTTTTGACCATGACTGTATATCTATACAAAGGAATGTTGGCAAAAGAATCCACATACAGCTTAAGCTGCATCCAGGTGGAATCCACATATAGCTTAAGCTGGATCCAGGTGGATTCCAAAAAGGGCAGGGCGGTTAAAGAATCCACCTCCGATCGATGCTTTCACCACCCTGTCATTTTCGGAATCCACCTGGATGCAGCGTAGGCAAACGAAGCCTTAAAAAAAAAACCACGCAACCGCCCGCATGAAACACGAAAAAACATGAAACCACCCGCAAGAAAAAAAAAACCTAACCGCCCGCACGAAGTATAGCAAAAAAAACCTAAGCTCCCGCAAGAAGTGTTAACAGACACCGAAACCGCCAACATCGCAAAACAATAAAGTAATTAACCCCTAATCCGCAAATAACATAATTAAACCCCCCACATTGTAATAAATCTAATTAACCTATTAACCCCTAAACCACCAACCCCCACATCGCTATAAACCTAATTAACCTATTAACCCCTAAACTGACAAAACCCCCACATCACAATAAACCTAATTAACCTATTAACTCCTAAACCGCCAACCCCCCACATCGCAATTAACCGAATTAACCTATTAACTCCTAAACCGCCAACCCACCACAATGCAAATAACTAATTTAATTAATAAGCCCCCTAACCTAACACCCCTTAAATTACCCCAATACTAAGTTACACTTAAAACAAATAAAACTTAACATTAAATTACAAAAATAATCTAAAATTACAAAAAAAAAAAATTAAACCTAATTCCTATGAAAATAAAAAAGCACCCCCAAAATAAAGACACCCCCTAATCTAAACTAAACTACCAATAGCCCTTAAATGGGCCTTTTGTAGGGCATTAGTTAAACAGCTCTTTTGCATTTAAAAAATACTAAGTCCCCCCTAACAGTAAACAGACTTTTTTTTATTTTTTGTAACTTTATCTTGGGGGTTTATATTTTTTAAACATAGACTGCCCTCTGGGCAGGCTTACCGGCTAGTGTGTATATATATATATATATATATATATATATATATATATATATATATATATATATATACAGTGGATATAAAAATAAAAAAGACCTGAATCCGATCGAAAATCTGTGGGGTGATCTGAAGAGGGGGGTGCACAGGAGATGCCCTCACATTCTGACAGATTTAGAGTGATTTTGCAAAGAAGAGTGGGCAAATCTTGCCATGTCAAGATGTGCCATGCTGAAAAAATCATACCCAAAAGACTGAGTGCTGTAATAAAATCAAAAGGTGCTTCAATAAAGTATTAGTTTAAGGGTGTTCACACTTATGCAACCATATTATTTTATTTTTATTTCCCTTTACCTAAAAGATTTCAGTTTGTTTTTCAATTGAGTTGTACAGTTTATAGGTCACATTAAAGGTGGAAAAAGTTCTGAAATGATTTATCTTTGTCTCATTTTTTTACATCAAAGAAATCTGACATTTTAACAGGGGTGTGTAGACTTTTTATATCCACTGTACATACAGTATATATAAGTACTGCACAATAAACGGTAAACATCAGGATTTCTTCAAAAGAATAACAAATTTATTTTAACGTTTCGGGGATATACTCCCCCTTCTTCAGAGCACAAAACTGATGCACAGCACCCACTATATATATATTTACTCAACGATTTAGAGTCAATGTGTAAATCATTCAAACTGGACAACAAAAATCTTACAAGTAAGGAAGAAAGAATCCTAAAGAATCTAAGTAAAGATGAAACACTGGTCTTTAGAGAGGCTGATAAAGGTGGTTCTATAGTAATACAAAACAAAAGAGATTATATTAGCGAAGCAAATAGGATACTGTCAGATACAGAGACCTATGAAGTACTATCAAAAGACCCCACCAGCCAATTCTCAGATGAATATGCTCAATTATTAAGAAATGCTAAGAAAGAAAACATTTTGGACGATGACGAATATAAATTCTTATCGACAGACATGATAAAGACCGCAGTATTCTACCACTTACCAAAAGTGCATAAGGACACTAATAATCCTCCAGGACGCCCAATTATTTCTGGTATAAACAGTCTAACTAGTAATTTATCAGAATATGTAGATCATTTCTTACAGCCAGTGGTACCAACAATTAAGTCATACTTAAGGTACACTCCACACCTACTCACATTATTGAAAGATACTCGTCGGAATAACAATTACTCACTTGCAACATTGGATGTAACTGCACTATATACATCTATACCACACAGTAAAGGTATAAGTGCAGTGGACCAAATTCTTACAACAGACACAAATATCAAAAAAGAACAAATTTCCTTAATTGGGGAAGCAATTAACTTTATTCTCACCAAGAATTACTTTGCATTTGAAAATAAAATTTTCCTCCAAAAATTTGGCACGGCAATGGGCACCAAATTTGCCCCTAGTTTTGCCAATATGTACATGGGAGCTTTTGAGGACCAACACATATGGAAAAATAACACATTCTTGAAACATATAATCACATGGAAAAGGTTCATTGATGATATCATAATCATCTGGAACGGAGATGAAAAGCACTTTGAAGAATTTGTCCATCATATCAATCAGAATAACTGTAATCTGAAATTCACTAATACATGGAGTAAGAGAGAAATACATTTTCTAGATATCACTATATTTATTGAAAACGAACAGATAGAAACAAAAATTTACACCAAAGACACTGACACAAATGGCTATTTGTACGCCACGAGCAACCATCACATGAAATGGATCAGTAATATTCCGTACGGTCAGTTCCAGCGAATAAAAAAAAATTGCTCTAGAAAACAAGATTTTGAAGAAACAGCAAGTGTACTCAAACAAAAGTTTTATAACAAAAAATATAACAGGAAAATAGTAGATAAGGCTTATGAGAGAGTAAGCAAAATAGACCGAGATAATCTACTAAACTCGAAAAAAACAGTAAATACAAATAATACAGATATGGATTACACTATTTGTCCCAGGTTTATTACCACATACAATAGTGGGGCCAAAAACATTGAAAAAATATTGAATAAACACTGGCATCTGCTCAGAAAGGACCCCTTTCTAAAGGAAACACTACCGGAGAAACCGAAAATTACTTACAAGAAAAACACAAATCTTAAAAACATACTAGCTCCTACTAAACTAAAAACTAAAAAAGCACCAACCCAGGGAAATTGGCTAAAAACCAAAACTAAAGGTTTCTATAAATGTAACCGGAAAAACTGTGTGTGTTGCGAACATATCAGTAAAAACAAGGAAGAAAACAAATGGATTAGAGACAATGAAAACAACAAATTTGAAATCAATAGTTTGATGAACTGCAAATCCGAATTCGTTGTTTACCAATTAACTTTTAGTTGTAATAAAATATATATAGGTAGAACGAAAAGAACGCTGAAGACCAGATTTTTAGAACATACAAAGAACATCACCAGTGATAAACCAGAGTATGGCATTGGTACCCACTTCGAGGAATTCCACGAAAAAAGTGTGGAAGGCTTAAAGATTATAGCCATTGAACATATTCCATATAAAATAGGAGAGAATAGGTTACTCCAGTTAAGAAAGAGAGAAACATACTGGATCCATAAATTGAAAACTAGGAAACCATATGGCCTGAACACAGATATAGATCTAGCAGCCTTCCTTTGAAGAATAAAACACACCTTGAACTCAATTATATTAATATAAATCTGGTTTCTATTATTCCTATTGATTATTATATACTCACATATAAATATGTATATACGTAATCACATATACATATATTTTTATCCTACATTCGTACATGCCAGTTAACTTTAATTTTATTTTTAGTTTAGTTAGTTTTTTTCATATTTTTATATTTTATATTTTATATAAACCTCTTTTTCACACCTTACACAAGTACCTATTGTACTGTATTCTATCCTTGCTAACTCATCTTCGGACAGATATCAGTATATTTTTTCTGATATATCATTATACTTTAATACCTAGTAATGTCCCAAACGACATCCTTCAATTTTTAAATTTTTAAATTTATAAATTATTATATGGCCCCCTTTTTTATACAGATAGTGTTTTAATGTGACCCTATCTCATATATACACTTATATATTCTTTTAATACCCAAATATTTATATTTTTTATAACACCAATTTTTTAACAAACCCCCGTTTTCGAAAATATCTTTTGCGCACAAAGATATACATCTGAATAATCAGATCAGGACACACTCCCCCCTTTCCTGATTAAATAGCTTGACGCTATTTAAGGGCAACCAGGATGCTAACAGATCCATTAGCCTC